>NC_081566.1:52644602-52696404 GCF_022355385.1 Mustela nigripes
TTGTCTCCTTCCCAATCCCATCTTGTTTCATTGATTCTTCTCCTACCCACTTAAGCCCCCATGTTGCATCACCACTTCCTCATATCAGGGAGATCATATGATAGTTGTCTTTCTCTGCTTGACTTATTTCGCTAAGCATGATACGCTCTAGTTCCATCCATGTTGTCGCAAATGGCAAGATTTCATTTCTTTTGATGGCTGCATAGTATTAGCCAAACTATGGAAAGAACCTAGATGTCCATCAACAGATGAATGGATAAATAAAAACTTTTTAAAAAAATAGAAATAAGCAACAATCAAAATATGTCACATAAGCTATACAATTATTTTTAAAAGATTTTATTTATTTATTTATTTGACAGAGAGAGTGAGAGCAGAGAGGGAGAGAGAGAAGCAGACTCCCAGCTGAGCAGGGAGCCCAGTGTGGGACTGGATCCCAGGACCCTGATCATGACCTGAGCCAAAGGCAGATGCTTAACCAACTGAGCCATCCGGGTGCCCCTATAAAATTATTTTTTAACCCATTAGAAAGTAAAGCACAGTGTAAATGAATTAAAGTCTACAAAGTAACAAGACTTTCACAGAAGAGTTGGGACACCAGGATTGCTTGACTCCATAAGAGAAAGCAAGAGGTGGGACAGTGCACCATACTAATCTGGATAGAGAGTATAGAATTCTAAAGAACCCAACCACACAGTGAATCTGCACCCATGCAGACTCTTATCTTCAAACATCTGAAACCAGTGGTGAATGACATAATAATGAAACTGTAATAAAGCCCACATCCAGATCAACTTCAAATCAGTTTGATGCTGTTCTTCTCCTACTCATTTCCCCCCAACATTCTCTCTCTCTTTCTCTCTTTAGAAGCCTGACAAAACCAGCAGTAACATTTTCTTGAGTAAATATTACCCACTGTGTTTCTAGTCCTATATACAAAATATCTAGCACAAAAGTATTTTCAGACACATGAAGAAAATGTGGCCCATTGTTAAGAGAGGAAGCCATTGATAGACAGTGATGCAGACATGGCCCAGACATTGAAATTATCAAATAAGGACTTGAACATGCCTAAGATAAAAATACCAAAAGATCTAGTGGAAGTGGAGAATGACTAGAATGTGTAAGTAGATGGGGAAATTTGGATAGAGAGATAGAATTTACAAAAGAAGGGAACCAAATGGGAATGCTGGAAATGAAAAGTATGATATTAAAAATGAATGAATGAAAAGATGAAAAGAATTTTCTACATAGGCTTAACAGTAACCTAGATAAAAAAGAGAAAAATGATCAGTGCATTTCAGGACAGGGCAAAACAAAATATGCAAAGAGAAACACCAAGACAAGAGTAGGGAAGACAAAAACAGGTAAACAAACAAAAATGCTCTGGACCTGTGGGATGATATCCAGTGCTCTAAAATAAATTTAACTGAAGTTCAAAAGGAAAAGGAGATAGAAAATGGAATAAAGGAAAGAAAAGTTTAAAGAGGTAATTACCAAGAACCTTCAAATCTAATGAAAACATCAGCTTACACATCTAAGACTCTGATCAAACCTCAACCAGGGTAATATAATAAAAACTACACATAGGCTCAACTTAGTCAAACTGTTAACATCAAAGAGGAAATCTTGAAAGCAGCAAGAGAAAAACAACATACCACATACAAGAGAACACTGATAGGAATCATAATCAGAATAAGAATAAGAATAATCTTAATAATCATAATCAGAATCAGAAGTCAGCTGATTTCCCACCAGAAACATGAAGGCTAGAGGGCAATAAATCAAAATACCTTAAGGTGTTGAAAAAAATAACAATTATCAATTTTATACCTGGTGAAAGTATCCTTCAAAAACAGAGATAAACTAATGACATTTTCACAAAACTTGAGTTTGTTTCCCCCTGACTAAATTATAAAAAAGTGGAAAAGGAAGCTCTTCAGGTTAAAGAGAAATAACAGCAGGAGGAATATAGGGTTTTCAGAAAACAATGAAGTATATCAGAAAGGTCAAATCTTTACAGAAAAAAAAAAGAAATTATTTCATGGGGTTTCCTACACAAATTACTGTACTTTCAAACACCTAGCACATCATTACTCTAAATTTAATATCTTATCCCTCTGCACTCAGGAAAATTTTGACTTTGAGCCAAAAAATGAAACACTGTTAATGATAATTATTTAAAAATGCTTAAATTTCCCAAAATCAATATACTTAATATCTAAATTAACAATATTAACATTAATATTTATGACAGCAACATTTTATTAAGTACCTAACATGAACCAAGTAACTATTATTTATAAGTTTTACATGTACTTTGAAAACTATGTATACACATGACAAATTAGAAAATTTAGGAAGACATACCAGGAAATTGGATTGAGAAGTGAAATTCCTTGCCAAGGTCACTTGGCTTTTAAGAAGCAGAGCTGGGATTCAAATCCCTGTCTATTTAATTCTAAATCTCATGCCTTGCTTCTTAGACAATAATTATTACAGCAATAATAATTTGTATGTACAATAACTTAAATGTCCAGTGTAGATTTATGTTTTGTCAACCCATGCTCAATTTAGAGTATATTATATTACGCACTTGCTTTTTCGTGTAATAACACACTATGAACCTGTAGCCATGTCTCTACAAATAGACATATTTCCTTTCTCTTAGTTGTACATACTTTTTCCACTAGGTATAATTTGAAATTTGCTCAATCAACGCCTTTTTGAATTTTTAAACTGGTTCCAGTTATTTGCTATTTTAATTCTACAATGAACACTTTTGAGTATATATATATATATATTTAAGACCTTCTCTACTTATATTCTTGAGATATACCCCGGAAGTACAAATCTTGGATGAAGTAGTGTTCACATATTTACTTTTTATAGTTTGCCAGATTATTCTAAACTTTTCCTACACTAATGTCATCTCTTTTTTATTCCTTGCCAAACTAAGTACAAAATGTTGTGTTGTTTGAGTTTTAAATTCTCAGTTTGTTAGTCCAATGTTTTTAATATTTTCCTTCAGTATTTCTGGCCACAATATCATGTAATAAATGTCTTCAATACGCCAGGATTGTAGAAACATTTGCTCCCATTTTCCTCCACTATTTCAGATTATGTTCTTTACATTTAAATTTTAACTCATCTGCCTTTTTTTTTTTTTAGTATGGTTGGAAGACATGCACTTTTTTTTTTTTTTAATTTTTGTAACATTGTTAGCCAATTGTCCTGATTTATTGTTAGATGTCTTCTTCTCTAGGACAATCTGAAACACCACCTCAATCTTTCATTAAACTCCTCTTCAATCATATATGCCATGTTTCTGTAGTATTCTTCTATTCCATTAGCCTGCCTTAATTAACCAATTTATGTATTTTTAATTTCTTCTTTAATCTATTTCCAAAAGAATTCTCTCAGAAAAATTTTATCATAATTTGAACTGCAAGGAAAATGCCAGATGCTTCGATATTTTCCTCTCCTGTCTTCTATACCTAGCTGAACTTACACATGTTAACCTATGGAATGCCAGCAGAAGTTAAAAGTAGTATTTCAACTAACAAACAAAAACAAGCAGATGAATTAATACACAACACACGGCAGAAAACATGGAAGGGAAAAGAAGTTGGTGTTAGCTTTAAGATGATTATTCTTTTATTTCCTGTGTGTTCACTTTCTCAGATAAACAACAAATCTTGTTGATTCTTTAATGTCCAATTGCTTTCCTAAGAAAGTGCTTCACATCTTTAAATACATAACATAAGGAAATTAGAACTCAGCTGATGAATGAGTTCAGAAGAAGCCCTAAAAAGGTTTGATTCATATAATTTTATATTTTTAAACCCAAAATTTGGGCAGCTGTTATAGTTTATACCACAGTGAAATTAGAGATTATAATTACATGTTTATTGCCTCTAGGATTTATGCCCAACTGGAGGCATTTAAATTAACCTGCCCTAGAAGAAAGTGCTCTAAGAAAGAACTGACACATACCAGTTGATAGAGATGGTCTAAGGTGTTTCTATTTGCATATTAAAAAATCAGCCCAACCAAATTAAACAGCATTTCTCTGGTCATTGATTAATATCCTACAGGAGGCAAAGACAGCGCCTGCAGCAAGACAAATGTGTCATTGGCAACATATTTTTTTAGAAAGTTATGATAGTTAGAGATGAGAAGCTCCCCCCAGCCCACACACACACAAAGCTCTGTAGCAAGCCAATACGCATGTGAAAAGTCGTCTCTTCCTGGGTACAGAAGCAGGGAAACAACTTAAACCCAAGCGGAGAAAGGAGAGGAAAGACATCTTGATCTCATATAGGCCTTAATTTGCTATGCCTGGGTTTGAGGCAGTGTCTATTCCGAAGCAGAGACAGCCGGCCTGGCCCTGCATGAGAGCACCCTTAATTCAGCTCGCAGTAATCTCCTGCACAATTACCTCTCCTGAATGAAACCATCTTGGATATGGACAAAAGTATGGAGGACAGTGACTTAATTTTTTGATTAAAAAAAAGGGAGCAAGCACGAGAAAGAAAATGATTTATAATAAGTCCACGGGAACATTCTGTACCTATCTCTTTTCTGATTAGAGAGGTGGCATGGAGCCTGGCTCATTAGGCAGAAGTAATGAGCCAGTCTATATGCCATCTCTAATTAGAGAAAAGATACAGTAGGTACAACTGTACCTATAAATTGATAGAATAAAGACAAAAATTATTTTAAAATACCCTTTCCCTTGTAGCACTCTGATGCCCCAATAAGGAGAAAACTGTCATAAAAACTAAGCAACATTTGAAATAAACCCTTTTCTAATGATGTGCTTTCTAGTCAGAAGTTACATTTATTTTTACACAGTTTAAAAACAAATATCATATTCAGTCCACACTGTCCTTTTGCAGCACTCATTCAACATTTAGTGTACTGAAGAAAAATAGAATCAAGTCATTTCAACCCCACAGTGCATAGCGGACTAATTTATAGCACTTTCAGATATTTTGAGGAACATTTGGTGCAATAAAACACTTTTAGATGTACTAATGGGGATTAAATATTGAAATAAGTCTCACAAGATTTAATGTTTTATTAAGAGATTCTGTATGCAGAGTACTTTATAAAATTCTCCAATACACTAATTACTCAAACCCAGTTTCTAAATATATAGTTTCCTTCAATTACTTCTTCACATAAGTTTAGTTTGATCGAAGAACATATACAAATTAAAATAGAGTTATGTCTAGGCATTTGTCTTCAGATATCTCAACAATCCTGTAGAAAGATATCATTATCCCCACTTATAAGAAAATAGGTGTTCAAAGAGGTTAATAATAGCTGCCACCCACTGAACATTTACTATAAGGTAAGCAACGTATTTTACTCACACATGATCTCAGATAATTCTTGTTATAGTCCTATCAACTATTTATTAAAACATCATTTCGTAGGTCAGAAACCTGAGATTTACAAAGGATACATATTTTCATCAAAGGCACACAATGGGATTGGATTTAATTCTAAGTTTTTTGACACCAAAGATAGGAAATTTAACCACAGAGTTTTAGAATGTATTTTGAATATCAAAAATAAACACCTTTTTTTTTTTAATAAACTAGATCACAATTAGACAACTCAGGCCATAAGGGAATACAAATTGAAATTTTACATTACTTCAAAATTAATAACATCTATAAATATCCACATGACAACTCCAAAGCCATGATCATTTATGCATTTATTGAAAGTATCTGAAAAAAAATTGAATGTCTGCTATATACAACTGATAGGGCTATGTAACTATTAGAATTAAAATTTAATGAGGTCAGTATAAAAATTGATGATACTTTTATATAATAGAAAATGAAGTTTGAAAACAATACTCCATATAATTGCATGAAAAAAGAACCAACATACATAGAAGTAAGTCTTACAAATGAGTGAGACTTCTGGCCAAAAATTAACAATGTTGGAAGAAATTAAGAAATGCATTAGATTCATTGATTGGAAGATCTGATATCATATAGATGCCCATTTTCCCAAAATTGAGTTAATGATTCAAATCTCAGCAGAATTTTTGTGAAAACTGTAAAACCACTTCTAAAATTCATATAATAGCCAAAAAAATACTAAAAGGAAAAACAATTCAAAAATTAAATACTTTCATATTTTAAGACTTCTATAAAATTACAGCTATGAAAACTAAATATTTTGACTCAAGTGTGGGCAAAAAAAATCATTGGAACAAAATAGCTCAGGAACAAACCCATCTCCACATACATGGTATATGGTCTGTTGCAGTTACCATGTACTGCAGGGTAGTGAAGAAATTATCTGTTTAATGAAATGTTCTGGGTCAGTTAAAAATTCAGGTGAGAAATAATAAATGAATCTTGACCCCTACCTTGTACCACACCCAAAAATAAATTCAGATAGAAAACAGACCTAAATTTGAGAGGTTAAATTATGACATTTCTAATTAAATTGTAGAAAGAATATCTCCATGAGATCAGGGTTCGCAAAGATATCCTAAACAGGACATAAAAAATACTAAGTATAAAAGAAAAATTAGTAAATGAAGAACTTCTGTTGATCAAAGAATATCATTAAGTTTTCAGCAAACACAGTTGCCAGATTCTGGAAAATCAGTAATGCTTTTTAATGTATGTACTTAATACATAGTCTCATTTGATCCTCACAATGGAACTGTAATGTCATCGTTATCATTTTAAATTTGGGGAAACTAAAAGAATACAAGAACTCCAATTCAAAGGATACATGCAAGGGATGCCTGGGTAGCTCAGTGGGTTAAAGCCTCTGACTTCAGCTCAGGTCATGATCTCAGGGTCCTGGGATTGAGTCCCACATTGGGCTCTCTGCTGGGCAGGGAGCCTGCTCCCTCCTGCCTCTCTCTCTCTCTCTTTCTCTCTCTCTGCTTGCCTCTCTGCCTACTTGTGATCTCTCTCTGTCAAATAAATAAAATCTTTAAAAAAAAAAAAAAGGATACAGGCACCCTATGTTTATAGCAGCATTGTTTACAAAAGCCAAGACATGGAAACAGCCAAAGTGTCCACTGATTGATGAAGGGAAAAATTCATCATGTGTGCACACATACATACACACACACCCACAGAGTGGAATACCATTCAGCCATAAAAAGAATGAAATCTTGCCATTTGCAACGACATGGATGAACTAGAGAGCATAATGCTGAGTGTAATATGTCAGCCAGAGGAAGACAAATACCATGTGATTTCACTCATATGTGGAATTTAAGAAACACAACAAATGAGCAAATTAAAAAAAAGAAAAAAGAAAAATAAGATAGAGAGGCAAATCAAGAAACAGACTCTTAATTATAGAAAACAAAATGATGGTTACCAGAAGGTAGGGGGTAAGGGGATGAATTAGACAGATGATGGGGATCAAGGAGAGCACTTGTGGTGGTAAGCACGGGGTGATTCATGAAAATGTTAAATCACTATATTATACACCGGAAACGAATATAACAGTGTATGTTAATTAAGTAGAATTAAGATAAAAACTTAAAATACACACAAATTAAATTTGTGGCTACTACATTTTAGTTATTGAAAAGTTGTTCCAAATCATATGGCTACTGAGTAGAGAGATGGGATTTGAATTCAGGCAGACCAAAGTTTAAGGTGTTAAGGAACTGTGCAGACAATTGCTCAAATGCATAGGTAGGTATATATGTGTGTATGCATGTAGTAGACAGATATAGACACAGGGCTATAGAAACATAGACATATATAATTATTTCTGGCAAATAACTGCTAATAACATTGAAATATAAAGAATAATCTAAATGCTCATGAATAGGATCTTGTTTTAAAGCTCTTATTACAGCTACAGAATGCACAATGCAGCCATTTTAAACGAGGAGGCATATTAACATGGAATATTGTCCATAACATTTGGAGGGGAAGTATTTATTTTTAGAGGGCTCAGAGAAAGCATATGTATTATAATTTCATTTTTGGAAAATTATATTTATAACCATATCTCCAGAGATATGTACTAAAATTCTGGAAGGGTATAAAAAATTAACTGTATCTACAAAGGTAGAAAAATGTAAAATATTCTCTATTTCACAGAGTTCTATATTGGTTGAATTTTCTTATAATGAGTATTTATTATTTAATACAATAAAAGAACAATTCCATTTTTAAAGTATAGGCAATATATAGACAATTGTGCTAATTATTTCAAGATAATTCTAAATTCAGTTTCTGTTTTTATTCAGGATGTAGTATATAATATCTTTTTTTAAACCTATATGGTCTGCTTTTATGGTGGGAAGATATGAACACCATAAATCCAGGTTATTATTGTTGAATATTATTTTTCAGTCTCTACTTCTCTAAATCCTACTTTAAAATTCAAACCAAAAAATTGAGAAAATATAGTTTATCATGTATTGTTCTTACTTAAAAATTGATCTTAATAGGTTACAGTTTGATTTTAAAGTTTCCCTCGTATAGCGGGTTGAATAGTGACCTCCAAAATATATGTCCACCTGGAACCTGTGACTGTGACCATATTGGAAATAGGGTCTTTGCATATGTAATGAAGGATTTGGAATGGAAAGCATATAGGATTGGGAGGGGGAGGGGGATGCTAAATTTAACCACAAGTCCTCCTGAAGAGAAGAGAAGGGAAGAGGAGAGAAGAGAACTCAGAGGAGAAGGTCAGGTGAACTTAGAGGCAAAGATCAGGTCTGTGCAGCTACAAGCCAAGGAGCACCATGAATTTCCAGAAGCCATCCAAAGGGGAGGCCCAAAAAGGGAGGATCTGGAGGAACCTTCAGAGAAAAACATTACTGCAAACCCTTCATTTCAGATTCATAGGCTCCAGAACTGTGGGAAGAGGACAAATTTCTGCTTTAATAAGCTTCCACCCAGTTACTGCCAATTTGTGGCAGCAACCCCAGAAAACAAATAAACCTAGATATTTAAAAAATATATATATTATTTTTGACACTTTCTTTAGGAATACTGTAATTGGATAAAATAAATAATTTCCTGAAGTCAGAAACTTACCATTTGAACTCTGTCCTATTTGAGTAGTACCAGAGGCAAAATCTATAATTGAACCACTTAGAGTTCTTGCATCAAATGCTGTATTATCCTCCTCCAAACCATTGATGAAGAAACTGATCTTTGTCTGATGCACCTGTAAGAAATTATCACCATTATTATTTTAAGTGTGTAACCTTGTATTTCATAATAACTACATTTCAGCAGTCTCTCTCGAGTTAATTTCCTACTTCACTACTTTCTTCAGTTGGAAAAGAATGAAAGCAAATTATTTTAACGGCTCGATGATATATCTCTGTGTTTATATATCTAGATATGAACCTACATATTTTAGTTTTATGCTGTGATATCTACCAGGGAATTCACAGGTATATATAATTATTTGTCCCATATATTTAAACAGCTCTGGCTGCCATGACTTCATAAGTTTAGATACTGGTTAAATTTGTTATAACCATATTTGGAAATAAACAGAAATAAATACAAAAGGCAGAAATATTCAAATCTAGATACACCAAAAACGTATAACATATGGATATAATTCAGTTTAAGTTGCTAATATAAAATGAATCTTATAAATATTTCTTCTATTAGTGTTGGTACCATAGTTGGTGATATTCATTGGTACTTCTCCAATACAGAATATAAAAATTTAACAATAATATTCTAGGCTAATTAATCAGACAACTAACAACTCCACATCAAAGATCAACAAACTTTTTCTGTAAACAGGTAGAGAATAAACATTGTTTATCTGCAAGCCAAGCGATTTTATTTTGTGGCCCAAATGGTCCAGGTCACAACTGCTCAACTCTGCTACTGTAGTAGGAAAGCAGAGAACAAGCATGGATGTGTTCCAGGGAAATTTTACTAAACCATTTGACAGGGTAGCCTGGGTGGCTCAGTCACTTAAACACCTGCCTTTGGTTCAGGTCATGATTCTGGGGTCATGGGATGGAACCCCATAATGGGCTCCCTGCTCAGAAGGGAGCCTGCATCTCCATCTCCCTACCTGCCACCCCTCGTTCATGTTCTACTTCTCTCTCTTTCAAATAAATAAAACCTTTAAAAACATGAAAAATAAAATAATAAAACATTCAACCAACCAGATTTGTTCCATGAGTTGTGGCTAGATGACCCCTCAATTACACTCTAATTGTAAAATTATGAAGTTACAAAATTTTATTGGTGTGCAGTGACACCTGAATAGCCAGTTCAAATGGTTATGCAGACTACTTAATAGAAAATCTTCAATGACTGAATATATTTCTGAGTAAACTGATGGGCTGTTTGATACTAACTTTAATCTCGACAAAGTCCTGTTCAAGTGCTTTTAACTTGAACGTACAAGGAATTGGTGCTGTGGCAAAGAGGCTGAAATGGCAAACAAAACAGGAGGGTTGGAGTAGGGATGGGGAAAGAAGGAATTACAATGTCTTGCAATCGAAAGTTTCGATGCTAACACTTTAATTAAAGTGACTCTTAATCTCACAAAACAAACTGAGGGTTGCTGGGGGGAGGGGGTTTGGGAGAAGGGAGTGGGATTATGGACATTGGGAGGGTATGTGCTTTGGTGAGTGCTGTGAAGTGTGTAAACCTGGTGACTCACAGACCTGTACCCCTGGGGATAAAAATAAATGTGTATAAAAAATAAAAAATTAAAAAAAAATACATCAAATCATAGCATTCAAAATGCTGTTCTATTAAAACTTCCTCATGGTAATTGATGAAAATAAACCATTCTCCAACATCTTTAGATCATATGTGAGTAAGCAAATGTCTTTAGAACACTTTTCAACAGCCCTCTCTCTCCAAACCAACCAACTAACCAATCAACCAATCCTGGAAGTTAACAACATAATTACTTGGGAATAGTAATTCTTCAAGAAGTTATTCCATATAACTTTTCTCCATAGTATCTAATCTGCTTTTATTAAAACCATGTACTTCTCTAAGTCTACTGATCCCATGTTACATTTTACTTAATTATAAAACAAAGCCTTGACATAAACACCTAAAATCACATACCAGGTCCTTGCGGGCCTGCATATATACCTCTCAGCTGGGTCGTAGGACTGCATTTTTTTTTGCATCCCATTTTTTACAGCCTGTTACTGTCATTTGGTGTTTGACTGTTATCATTATAAAAGATACAGGCTTTTCTACTTTGTTATTTGTAGCATTATCTCATGTTTTACAACATCTTTGTGCAACATGCAGGCACATGAAATATAACTAGTGAAAAGTTCTCGATGGTATTAATGCATAAAAAAGAATGTGGTTCCATCTCTACTGTCTTTACCCAGCCAAAAGCTGATGAACAGCCAATTTTCCTTTATCACATTAGCACAGCCATGAGGGAAACACATTTGTTCTAGTCAGCTACACTAAAGATACTATTACCAATCTAACATATACATGTTTTATATCAGCAGTATTCTCAGAGCATGAGAGAGCCAACAATATATTAACACTAGCATGACAGTTTATTTAAGAAAAGAAAATTGTCTCTGTAGAGGGACAGAAGTTAGAAATGTATGGCTAAAGCTCAGTGTCACTGGTCTAATAAAGGTAATAATTCTTAGGCTTTCTTTATAGCAGGTAACACTCCTGTGACAGTTCTGTCATATCATTCAAATAAAAATGTTGTCTTTTACAAGTTTAAGTGCACCTTTATTTTGAGTCAGATAGAAAGCATGTTTTTGATTTTCTATATTCACTGTATTATATCTGTAGTCAAGAGTTCAGGACCTTCCTTTTTCTTTCTTTTTTTTTTTTCTTTTCTTTCTTCTTTCTTTCTTTCTTTCTTTTTTTTTTTTTAAATCAACTCATCACATATTTGCTTAGTCGAAGGATTCAGTGTCACTTGCAGTGAATTCCAGAAGGATGTTTTCACTTGGTTGGTACTTACAAAATGATTAATGATGATCTCAAGCCACTCTCTTCTGTTGTCCCCTTCCCTCCCAACCACCTTTCTATAAATAAGATTAAATCTTCTTTGGTGTTCTGTACCATGTTTTATATTCCAAGATTCTCTTAACTGCTTTGCAATTCTGGCCTGGGGCCCCAGCACACTGGAACCGTGAAGACGAAGGTAGCTCTTGGCAATAGCTCATTCTGATGATCCCCTTGCCAGTTATCTAGAGGAATAGAACACATGTGGTGGAATTTCTGATCTGCTCAAGTAAACTTCATACCTATCTCATTCTCTGCCCCTGGAGGATTAGAGGAGTTTGTCCATGTTTATTGGTGGGGCTTGAAGGAATGAATTGCCAAAGCCAGTAGCAGCTGTAGAGAAGTCTTAAATCCCATCGCAGGAGATTCAAAGGACACATTGGCAGAAATATAGAGGGAAGGAGATCATTTTCGACACTCCATCCTCTTGGGGTTTTATAGTTCATTTCAATGATATTTGGGGGGGGGGTCAAATTTGTGTTCCTGTTGTGGTCTGTATGCATTCCTTTGAGTCCAATAGTTTATTAGTTGTTTTTTGTTGTTATTTTAAGTAGAATCCCTGACCCTTCTCCATGCCTGATTAGATGGGGGTCTAATTCAAAATTCCAGAAAGTCATATAATAGCTGAGAAGCTACCAAGAAAAAAAATACAATCAAGCCCACCTAGACTAGACTATTGTAACTGTCAAGCACCTGTTCCACTAAAACACCAAATCTTTGTTGCTTTTCTGCTTCTGCTGTCCACCAACCACCGAAGAAAGTGCTGACTGAAGCTAGTCACTATGCAGAATGCCTGGGCTAACTTCCTCACCAGAGAAAATCCTTTTCTTGTTGCCTATATTCATCTAATTTCAATTTAATTCCATATAGCAGGAAGCCAGTACTCACACTGCCCCCACAAATTACAAATAAAGAAAATAGAGCCATGATCCTTTCTCCCAAGGGACTTGTAGGTATGAATAATTTTATAGACTAGTGTTTGCATCACAATAAATGATGACAGTTGTTTTTGACTTACGTACTGATTCAGTGTGCAGTTAATAAATTGCTGTCTTTTTCACAGAGTTGTTTTGAGAAGTTGTGCCTTAATCCATGCATGTATGGTATATAATATAATTTTGGGCTTTTCCTGTAAGACTTGTCTTTTCAGAACCAACTTACGAGCCTCCCAGAAATACCAGTTTCATTCATTTAATGGGTCTCATTTTAAAGCAAAGCCTTTTTAAGAATTTTGAAAAATACCCTTTTTATAGATTTAATATAAAGTGATTTGGCAACATATCTTGAATTCCAATTCACTTCCAAAAGATGATGATGGATGACACAAATATAAAGACCATCATTTTGAATACTAAGAAATTTAAAAAAAAATAAGAAGAAATAAAACTACTGTGATACAAATCTGAAGGGAAAACTTTGTGGAGGAAACATGTCTTGGACTTTCTGAAATAGAAATCGCCCTAAAATAGAATTTCTATTTCTAGGTTAACGAAGCCTGTAGCAAAAATGCATCCATAATTTTTTTTAAGCATAAGGAAGGCAATTTATTCTGAAAACTCCAAAGATTATTTTAAAATATCGTAGGTATGTTTTGTTCCCTTACCTGAGCACATGAGGAATGTCCCTCTTACTGCTTACTATCCTAAACCAAAGGTCTTCTGAGGTTTCTCCTTACTCATCCTATCCAATTTGATTTCTAACTAATCACCCAGAGCCAATTTCATCTAACTGGAGAAGTCTCCGCCCTGTCTGATGATCACACAGTGCTTAATTCCATCTCCATATTTTGTCCAAACTATTTCTATGGGAATAACCTTGCTACTGTCTTTTGCTTTACTAAATTTTTAGTACTTTTTAAGACATATCTCAAGTCCTGCATCTTTCAATAATCCTTTCCTAGCTGCTTCAGCATTATAAAAGAGTTCACATTTATAGAAAAATCAGCATATTGGCATTAAAACTTTTATGTGTATTTACTCTTTTTATCCTTACAACAATCCAAGGAAGGTTTGTTATATCTCTATTTTAAAGGTAATAAAACAATCACAGAAAGCTGAAAACAAGAAGGTTATATTATTCAAGGTCACATGGAAAGGTTGACTGGTTCCAGAGGCTGTTCAAACCGATTTTTATTAGTCAGTTACACCCAGTTAGCATTTCGAAATAACAGCCATCTCATGTGTCAGACCCATCCGTGAGTCTCCACTAGAACTCCACACAGTGATGATTCCAACGTCACGTCAAACACCTCCCACAACAAGAAGGGTAACAACCCCGATGAACTACATAATCACTTGTCATATTCCTGACACTGTGCTGAATGCTCTACTTACGTTACCTCGTTGAATTTGCAGATTGTCCTTCTACAGTGCTATTACCTCCAAAATAAGGACACTGAGTTTTAAGTGCTCCAGTGTCCCCCTTCTGCAGACGTGGGGAACCTTTCATCTTTGAACACCTTTTACTATTATAAATGATTAAGCTGAAAAATATCTCCTTATAGCGCCAGTTCATAGGTCCCAGCTCTAACTACAGAAACCACACCAAACAAACCCAATCCCTTTCCCATGTGCAAGCTCACGGATACAAAGAAAGATGTCATTTCCTCCTAAGTCTTCTTCAGGATAAATGCGCTTCTTTTCCATGGTATTCTAAATAGAACATAGTTTGGGTCTCTCTTCTTAAAATGGGGCTCCAGAAATACTACAATCTCTACATGTGATTTGACTTGCCAAACTGAAAACAGGATTATCACCTTAATATAATCCAAAATTGCAAGCTAGATTGTTGGCGATGACATCACAGAGCTCAAACTGATAAATTAAGTTGAGCTGACTACTCACTAAAATACTGTCTTTTCTTTCTTACATCACTGCTTAAAGCACATCCGTCCCATCTTGTATCTCTGCAGTTAGTTTCATGGACTCAAGGACAGAAATTTCTATTTATCCACGTTACATTTCATCTTGTTAGATTCAGCCCAGTGCCCCAGGCTGTCAAAATCTTTTTGGACGCTATGTCTGTCATCAATGTATTTACCATCCTCCAAGATTTGTGTCATTTGCAAATTTGATGAGCGTGCCTTAAGTGCTGGGCAGGAGCTCAATAAATATTAATTGATTGATTGACTAACTGATACTCCAAAAATAAAACTACCAACACAATCTACACTTTTACAATTCTAAGCAATAAAGGCACCGTTGTCTAACAGACAAGTATGTCATGCAGGGATTCATCACCTTTGCAGAGTGACCTTGTTTACTAACATGAATTTTTATATAATTATAAATACTCTAGTCTATTAAATATTCCCTATTGAGCCACATTTATACAAACAATATGAATAAAAGAGTTGAGGCAATTATACAGGGAAGGTTGATTTGGCAGAAATTAATCACTTGGGCTGCCCTCAAATATTTGGAATGTATATGTATTCCCATAACTAGTTTGATTCACTGAATAACTGCTTATATTTTCATTCCCTTTAACCATATGAAAGATCCTACAGGGAAATGATTTTATACACAGATAAGTTCCTCAAAGATCTTTGTTTGTTTCTACTTTTCATTTTCCAGGAGCCCATACATTTTATTGTAACACTTATTCCTCTCTTCTCCTTCTATCTTCCTATTGCCTCCCATCTCATCCCTGTGCCCTACACACACACACACACACACACACACACACACACACACTTTGGTTTTCTTTCCTCTCTGAGTAACTCAGACAAGCTAGGCCCTTGAAGTGGTCTATGCCTCAACATATTACATTTTCACTCTAGGTATGATGCTTTGGATTTGCTAGTCTCTCCTTCGTATCTGTTAAAGCTCTCTGTTTATTACAACCTCGTAAAAACATGCCTCTAACTGAATCCATCTCTAAAAATTTAACATAGGAACATAAGTGATTTTCTTCATCCTATCTTGACTAGATGGGAAACTCTCATGGCCATGGTCTCCCAAACGATTAAAGTATTCTTTCTCTCTTAAAAAAACAAAAACAAACAAACAAAAACCCAAAACTATTAGCTTATACAGATACGTGACAGAAAATCAGCAAGTGGTCTGATTTATTGCTGATTTCCTACGGCATAGGGATAGAGCCAGCCCTTTCTCTGTAGATACCGGCTAGGAACATTTCATGTACAATTCCACATTTAAGAATGCTTTTGCTTCACCGATGATCACTCTATTCTACACTCTTAATTATCCCACTATCCCATTGGTTCCCTTTTCTATTTTATCTTTAAAAAACAGACAACTTCCCCAAAGTAACTAGAATTAGTTGTAAAACACCCTAGTAACTGTTCAGTATTTTATACCCTAAAACCTAGAAATTATTTGTTATAATTTCTTCTCCTTAAAAGTAAGTCAACTCACTTTGTTTTCCATGTTTAGGTAGGAAACTCATCATCGTATCTTTCATTAAAAGCCATAGCTTTAAAAAGCAAACATAGCTTTTTTGAGAATGGTTCTACAGTTTGAATATTTACTGAGCACATTACGATATGCTAAGTGGTATGCAACACATAAGAGGTATATGAAACACAGGTCTTTTCTACAAGGAATTTACAATCTGTAATGGAAATGGGACTGTAAAAATATTTCATTAAATAAAATAAATATGAATAAAATGCTTAGAGACAAACATGAGGAACAGGAATAATCTTAGAATTCTGCTTCTCTATTTCTCTTGTTCCCACAACAGTGGTACTTCCCAAATGAGTTGTCTATATGAGCTTTGCCCTGTGTCTCTTTTCTCATTCTTATTCTCTCTGTAATATGGTTCAATTAGTAGGTTTTGTTTTTTTGTGTTTTGTTTTGTTTTTTTACTACTTTAAAAAACGGTCTCAAAATGACAGGTAAGTTGCAAAAACAGTGTATCTTTTTCTTCTGAAACATTTGAGACTGAATTTCTGACATATCTCTTATCCCTGAATATGATAGTGTATTTGGTCTTAAAAAAGACATTCTTCTACCTAACCACAATACAATCATCAAAATCAGAAAACTAAAATTGACACAGCCTTACTATCTTATCTTCAGACACCAATCAAGTTTTGCCAATTGTTCCAAAAATGTCCTTTACAGATTAAACAAAAAAATCTAGTCCAGAATGACATGTTACATATATTATTATGATTCTTAAGTCTTTGTTCTGGAACAATTCTTCTATCTTTCCTTGACTTTCATAATCTTAACACTTTTGAAGACTATAGTTATTTTGTAGATCACCTATCAATTTGGCTGTGTCTGTTTCCTCATGATTAGATACAGGAGATTCAGTGATCATTAGATTTTATCATGTATTATATAATTTCTATTTGTTCCATTAGTGATAACTTTAATCATATGAATAAACTGGTTTCTGTCAGGCTCCCGCACTATAAAAATACAGTTTCCCTTTGTAATTAATAAACATTTTTGTGAGCAGATATTTAAAGACTGTATACATATCCTGTTTCTTTTTTTTTTTTTTTAATTTATTTATTCGACAGACAGAGATCACAAGTAGGCAGAGAGACAGGCAGAGAGAGAGAGGAAGCAGGCTCCCCACCGAGCAGGGAGCCCAACTCAGGGCTCATTCCCAGGACCATGGGATCATGACCTGAGCCAAAGGAAGATGTTTAACTGACTAAACCACCCACCAACCCGAAAATTCTGGTTTTTGAGTGATGAGTGACACTGAGAAACAAAGATAATTGCTACGTATACACATACTGTTTGGTTGCTATTCTCCCAGACCCTCCCTCTCCCCAGTGGATAGAAGTAGGGAATATGAAGATGATAGATAGATGATAGATGGTAAAGATATTAGATACAGATACATCTACTATATTGTTTCTATATCTATGTATATATATGCTTGCACACACACACACACATGAAGTGAGATTACACTAATAAATTCGATTCTAACCTAACACCCTTCATCCTAAGTTTCTCTCTTTTTTATATTTATAACTCTTTCTTTGAAAGGGAGAAACCTGCCTCCCCTTCTCCTCAGTAGGTGTACTTATTTGATGCATTCTCCTGTACATCACTAATATCCATATGTCATGGCAACCCTGCCTCCAAAGATAGTTCTTTATCACACTCGGGTCCTGCCATCTGTGCCAAGTTACTCCATTAAAGCATTCCTCCAACTACTCAAGCTCTAACATTCCAATATTGTTATGCCTGCCACATTATAACAACTCCCTTATCATGGTCGCCCCTGATTTCCATGAGACTAAAAATAAATAGTAAATTCCCAGTTGTCATCTTATTTGAACCATCAGCAGCATTTGACAGAGTTCAACATTCCCTCCTTCTTGAAACACACATGTCGCATGGCTCTAAGTATATCAAATGCTCTTAATTTCCTCTTATCTCTCAGGCTGATCTTCTCAGTGTCCTTTGCTAGGATCCTCTTCTTGGACCTACAAATACAGAAGTGTCCCAAGACTCATCCTTACACCTCTCCTTCCTGTATATATAAGTAGTTCTTCAACAATATCGTCTTATCTCAGTGCTTTAAGTAACATCATTGGGTTGATTACTTCTAAGTGATTATCTCTTAGACTTCTAAACTAGATCTTTACATGTATCTTTCTATTCAACATCTCCTCTTGGAAGCCTATTAGGCATCTCAAACAGAAATGTTTCAAAATAGAGCTCTGCTCTTATGTCCCATGCTGCTTCTTCCACAGCTCTCCTCACCTTGGACCACGTGCAACTCTTTTCTCTTCTAGTTGTTTGGCCCCCAAAACTAGAATCCTCCCCGACTCCTCTCTTTCCCTCATGCCTCTCAGCTAGTCCTTCCAATCCAGCAAATCCGAAGTTCTACTTCCAAAATGGATCCATAACCCACTCATGGCTCATCAGTCCTCTTGCTGCAACTCTGGCCCAAGTTGCCACCACCGTCCCTCCCCAAGATTTTTGCAGTGGCCTCCCTGATTTGGTACAGGTTCCCCTTTGGTATATTCTCAAGACAGCAACCCAAGGACTCTTGCTAAAACAAAAGCAGATCGTGCCACTCCTCCGCAAAAATACGTTTAATGAGTTTTACGTTGTGTAAGTTAAAGTTCTGCAAAGCCCTACCAAATCTGGCCCCTTGTTATCCCTAGCTTATTTACTTTTAGTATGTTCCTGTACTTTCTGTTGCAGCTACATTGACCTCTTCAAATACTCCAGGCACTTACTTTCCTCAATCTTTGCATTTTCATTTCCCTCTACTTAATGTTATTCCTACAGACACATGCTGGCTTATTTGCTCATCTCTTTCAAATAGTTCCTTAAACGTTAGCAAACCTTTCCTAGCTACCCTACCTAAAACTATAGCTTAGTCCTTCCTAACCCCCTTCCTATATGATTATTTTCTCTATCCACACTTAAGTTGCATTTTTTTAAACTTTTCTTTTTAGCATTAGTCTCCTCTCTAATTTTATATCCATAAACTCCACAAGAGGAGGGGCTTTTTTTTTCTTTTTTTCTTTTTTCCTCTTTTATTCATTGTTGTTCCCTCATTCCCCAGAACAGTAACTAGCAACGACTCGGTACCCTTTAAATTTCCATTACATGAATGAAACGTCCTCTAAAGCAGCTCCTGAAGGATTAATAGGAATTAGCAAAGTACACAGTGGTAAAGAATAGGAAAGAAATAAGTTTAAGGAACTAGAAAAACACAAGAAACAAGGAAATGGAGTCTTAGAAGTTACCCCAAGCCTTTCATTTATGCTGATCAAACTCCATTCTTTACATTTTTCTTCCTTTTAATGTGTTGAATCTAAAAATCACTTATCTCACTTTTCCTCAAGTATGTTCCAGTTTTTAAAATCTCTTTAAGTTGTAATGTTAAGGTTACATACATACTAAGTCAAATTATGCCTGAAAGAGGATAATAAAAATAGTGAACATTAGATTTCTGTTTATACTTTCAGGGAATACGCCAAAGCCCTGCCGAGAGATGTGAACTCACTCTTGACCCAACGTCAGGAGGCCCATCAATCAAACCCTCAACATGCGGACAGATATATAGGAAATCATTTCTGTGTACAGTCCAAAACTAAACTTCATGCCAGTACTCAATGGACATCTTAAAGATCCTGAGCAGTAATTTGTAACTTGAAATGGAGTCCCACCATATGAACAAAGTAGAGGTAATAATGCCTACTTATACTATACATAAGTTATCCCTACTAAAATTTTCAATGGAGATAGAATCATCTATGAAACAATGAATGGATTATTAATTTTACATTCTTGAAATGCATGTTTTTACATAAGTGCCACCCATCTTCTAGACTTGTGTTCTCTTATTTTGTTGTTGTTCTCTTAGTTTTTTTTTTAGCAGCTCCAATGATAAAAAAAAAAATAAGCAAAATTTATTAAAAATCAGTCTCATAGGGCACCTGGGTGGCTCAGTGGGTTAAGCCACTGCCTTCGGCTCAGGTCATGATCTCAGGGTCCTGGGATCGAGTCCCACATCGGGCTCTCTGCTCAGCAAGGAGTCTGCTTCCTCCTCTCTCTCTCTCTGCCTGCCTCTCTGCCTACTTGTGATCTCTCTCTGTCAAATAAATAAATAAAATCTTAAAAAAAAAAAACTTAAAAAAAAATCAGTCTCATAAACTAAGTGAAGATGAGCCATTTTTGGACAAAGGAAAAATACGAATCTCTTTAACCTCCTTTAAATACTGTATCATGAAATCTGATGTGAATTGTTTTGTCTTTAAAAACATTCTAGAATTGATGCAAAAACAATGAATACTGTTATGCTGAAAAAAAAAAACCACTAGCAAATAGGCATTCTTTTATATCAGCCCTAAAAACAAAAATAGCTATTTATGGGTCAAATGCAAAACATTCAGCAGTTTATTTTACCCACCTTGACATTAAAAAGAAAAGGGAGATGATATCCATTTCGGCAAAATAAATGTATATTTTTATTATCATCTGAAGAACCTTGTGCTACGGGATTACCAAATACAAGTAACATTCTTGAAAATAATATTCATTTTTGTCTTTTTGTAATTCATATTTATTCAGTTAAATTCTTACATATTTCTTCCCAAGGCCTTTCTCCCAAAGAAAGCAGCAGCTGTCAACAAAAATCTATAAATTTGGTGGGGCTATGTATTTAGAATAGTTCATCTCTTTTTAAAAAGCCTCGATTAGCCTTCTCCAAAGACTGGCAGACCACAGAAGCATGAGGTCCAAAATAAAGATACTGCATGGGGGGAAATATTTGCATGTTGATTTTACTTGTTAAAAAGAAAAATGAGGTTATAATTGCTTTCAGTGTATCTTTTAAAAGGGTGAATCAAGAATAAAAGTGGTGAAAAAATTAAAAGGTTAGGGTGAGAATTATGAGGCTTCTAATATCTACCATAGAAAAACTCAACTGAGTATCTGATGTCTCTCACATAACACTAGTGTCCAGGATATTTCTCTGAAGTTTTGAATCTCCTAATACCTGTAACATTTGTAGATTAAGGTAACTTCCTACCCTGCTAAGTATGAATTAGGTAGTAGTTTACCTCTACTTTCTGTAAATTTGCCTTTACGTTATAATGTTCAAATACCCAAGTTAAGTTGAGATTTTAGGACTCGAGACTTTTTTCTAGCACAGGTGGTAGGGATGAGGGGGTGCAGGATTAGCTGGGTCTTTATTTTCACTGAGATCTCAGTTCATATATTGTCACCTTGGAAAGACCTTTAATGCCCAAGCCGGCCCAAATAATCACCAAATAACTTGCTATCCTGTTACTCCCTTGTCATTCTTTGGATACTACTTTTCTATTAATGCACTTCTTGTTTATTTTTTTCACCCTCACCATCCCTCAACAAATGCCTGTGTGTGTATGCACACTCACACACACATAACGACAGATCTGACCATTTCACTGCCCTCATCCTAGCTCGAGACCCTTTTGACTCAAAGACATTTCCTTTCATGAACGTAACTTTTCCTATCCATGATTTTCCCCCATCCATGCTCTGTTTTCATCTTGGATACTCCTGTCGGGGGAGGGGGTTATAGGATCTGTCTGTGGACATGATCCTCTTCACTCTAGACTAGATCCAATAACTTGAAGCAAGAGAAGGTATGCTGTACAACTCCTTTTCTTGGCACAGGGACTCCCTTTCATCCTGGTGGCATCAGCCTGCCTCCTTATGGTCTACGACCCACATCCTATGCTCCAAGCTGAGGTCACATGTCTCTACTCCCTGATGCCTGATGATGGGGAAGAGTGTAGGAAGCTAACCCAAGCTGTCAGTCCGAGTGCTGTTTGCCAAGTCATGTCCCTGGCAGTCTGTCAGATGTGCTTACTTATACTACCCATGACACGGTGCTCTCCTTGGCCACACACACTTGGCCTGTGTGTATTTTGGGCTGTGCTTTCTTCTGCCAGTGTAATCTCATCTGCTCTCTATTTTCATAGATTCCTAAAACAAATTTCATAATAATCATTGTCTTTTCCATACCCACGTAGTAACATTTTTGATCAGCTGCTGTTACAGTAGAGTGAGTGAAAACTGTAAATTCACTTCTCTAGCAAACAACAACAACAACTACAAACCAGCAAGGACCTGATCAACTAACTGCAAGAAATGAATATAGGTCCTGCCTAAGTACCTTATTCATAATGCACTCGAGATCTTCTCAAAATTTCACTTCACCATTAGGCTTTCACACTACTCGGAATCAGTGTCTAAGTCATTTATACCATTAGACCAGCTAGATGACAGCAAGTTGTCAACAGATTTCTCAAGGATTTCTCTGAGGAACTAGAGACTTACAAGGGGGAGAAAGTGTCATTCCATCTGAATCCAACCATTACACCAATTGACCTGAAAGCTAGAAAGGTTCTATTTCTCTAAGGAAAATAAAACAATTGGAAAGCTTGAGTATCCAATCAAACAAATTACATTTGCCTCCCTGGAGGACTACACCACTTCTGCTCTAACCAGAATTTAGAAGGAATATATATTTTAATGGACACGCTTAGCACAGGATATTGCAAAGGAACAGAAAACAGAATTAATAGAACATTATAGATCAATAGATAGATACAGATATAGATATATCTATACCATGAAACCATATAGACATTAAAAACTCAGTGTTATTTGAAATAACATTTTATATGAACTTAAATCCAAGCACTGTCATTTAAAAATAGATATTTATGAAATTAAGGGGGAAATTGGTAAGAATTCCAGTTTTATTTTAGATTTTCATTACTGATCTGCAAGAAGAGATAGTCTGTTCATGAAACCCGGAGATGGCTCTAAATTGACAGGTGTTACAAAAAGTCACTGAGAAACAACACAAAAGAAAATGTAAGAGGTCAGATATTAAGCAAGATCTGAGTATGAAATTCACTCTATTTAAATGGAAGGTCATTCCGAACACACATTTTGAGTAACATCTCTTTCCAAGTAGCTGAAAATGTGTATGTGTTACTATCACTACTTTGTGTTTACTGGGAAGCAACACTGTCCCAGACACCAGGGAGAATACAGAGTCAGAATCATAAAAAAAAATCAGAGGTCAGAAATGTCAAATGCAGAAGAAAAAAAGTTCTAGGGAATGTGAGAGAAAGCAGTGTTTGCGTCGTTTTTCCTTGATATAAAAAGTTAAGAAAATGTGTTAGTTTGAAGGAAATTCCAGTTATCCTTTGTGCTTTAACAGGTAGAAAGGGCAGCATACAAACACATTTGTGGAAAGAAAAGGATAGCACTGAATTCATCAAGAGATAAAATAGGAAAGAAAAAAGTAAAATCACTAACTCAGCCACAGTAGTTTAACTGACGGAAGAGAGTACTAAGCCATGCAGTCGTCATTGTTGGAAAACTACAAAGTGATCGCCATCTTGGGAAAAAGAACCTTGTATAGGATAAAGAAAGAGGGTTGTACATAAGTTAGCAAAATTGTAAATGCTCATTCATCATTTTTAAATTATCTCGGGCTTTTCTTTCCATGACATTTTCCTCAATGACATCAGTCTTTACCAAACTCACCTCATTTGCTTTGTTTATATATTTATTTGTAGTAAACCTCAACCATGCAATGGATATTTTGCTGTTCTTGACACATACAAATGAATAAGGTATTTGTCATTGAAGACTCAAACTCTACCTAATGCCAAACTTACCTATAAATACCTAGTAAAATCTACCTATATGAAAAATATCATACAACCAATACATTTTTTAAAAAACAATGGTATAGAGGCGCCTGGGTGGCTCAGTGGGTTAAAGCCTCTGCCTTCGGCTCAGGTCATAATCCCAGGGTTTTGGGATCGAGCCCCGCATCGGGCTCTCTGCTCAGCGGGGAGCCTGCTTCCTCCTCTCTCTCTCTCTCTGCCTGTCTCTCTGCCTACTTGTGATCTCTCTCTCTCTGTGAAATGGGTAAAATCTTTAAAAAAAAAAAAAAAGAATGGTATAAGCACAGGAGATAGAAGAAAAGGAGATGGAGCATTTGAGTGTTTTCTTTAATTTTTTTTTTAATAAAGGAGGTTGGATTTGTGCTGGTCACTAAAATATGTTTACAAAAGATCCGTGGGTTAAGAGGGTGAGAAGAGGTGTAAAGCAGAAGAAAGTGAGTGAAGGTAGGATGAAAAACTTGGATGAAGACCATGAAGTACATGGTATTCAGAGACTCAGAAAATAGCATGTTTAAAGCTCAGGGTACACAAAAGGACAATGAGGCTACCAACACACAGCCTAGCCAATTCTGAAGATTCTTGAAAGCTTTGCTAAGAAAAGGACAGTTCATCCTCTGGAGTATAAGCAACAGTGAGCGCACAGTTTATTTAAACAAAGGAGGTATGTCACCACATTTGTATTTTAGAAAGAAAACAATTTTCACTCTAGAGGTTGTTTTGGAGACAGAAGTAACTGAAAATACTGGAGGTGGGGAAGTGGGAAGGGAGAAGTTATAAATGGATTAAAATATACAAAGCAGAAGTTAATGAAAGCTCTTTTCCTCCTAGCTCTGACTTGCAAGCCATGTTGTAAAGAATGCTATTCAAAACTTGACTGCTTTTTATCTTTACTGCTCTTCTAATCTCTAGGTTACCAAAGAAATCCTCTCAGTTTCCTATTAACTTTGTTTTTCCTTTCGTTTTCTCCTGCTACATATTCAACTGATTAATACCTCTCATCTGTATTATTGTCCTGTCCTGTCCAATACTGGATGATACCATTCATTTACTCACTCATTCATTCAAAAAATATTTATTGGGAATTGACCACACTCAGACATGATGCCAAGACCTGAAGGGAAAAAAACAGTAAATACAGTAGAGTCCTTGACCTAAAGTTCTATTGTCTAGTGGAGGACATATTACAAATACTGAGTTCCTTTGTACAAAGGAGCGAACAATACATAGTAGAGAGGGTCCAGAAGCTATACAATTTTTATGTCTATCAATGTAATAGGATACAGTTCAGAAAAAACAAAAATAAAAAATATAAATATCAGAAACACTTGTAACACTAATATCAACTTGATAAAGAACTTGCTTATAAGGAAAATGGTTAAAGACTTATCATTTGTAATACCTAAACATGTGGTTTTCCCAAGCTATAAAGTAAGAGACTAGAGTAATGACATTGCCATTTTGTCAGTCAAAACAGACTTCGGAATCCATTTTTAACAATTTAGTTTCTAGTTCCCATTTCACAATTTAGTATTAGAGAGCTGACCAGATGGAAAAAGTCCTCAACAGAGACCAAATTTTTCCACATGGAATATTCATGCAAAGTAAACTATCCAAGGCCAAAATTGTGGGATTTAGACCATTTTCTTCAGATGTTGAACGTTTTATAATTATTAGACAGGAAGATTTGGGGTATAGAAGTTGTTTTAATATAATACATAGTCTCCAGGTGGGCCAAAATGCTTTACAAATTAATGAGGTAGATATTGGCTGTGTAGTGACTTTAGTAGGCAAACACAGAATCTATTAAATACTCAATAATACCCTTTACAGATCCTCAAACGTTAAAATCTATTTTAAAGCAACACTTCCAAAATGTGTCACAGGGTCTTTAATGCCCTGTGCCACCAGAGACAGAAATAAAGGACCTTATTTTAACATTTAACCTGAAAAGACATTTTAACCCACCCGCCCTTTTTCTTCCCTTCCCCCATTATTATACCTTCTGAATTAGGTATGAGGCAAAATTCTGGTATGGGAATTCGACTCAAATATCTCATTGAATAGCATCAGGCTCTCTTGACCCTCTAACCTTCTCTTTTGTCTGAATCTCCTGAGAATCAAGCATGTCACACAGTAACTAGCTTCCCCTTGAATAGCATTATTGGAAAGGGGGGGAAGAGTCTGGACTGGCGACATCCTGCCATGAGCCAGTTACCCAGCTATTAAAGTGTAAAACAACTAGCTTCTGTAAATTTAACTCAGTGAATTTAAGTATAACCATTATTCTCTCAGAAAACACATGTGCACGCGCACATGCACTCACATACACACACACACACACCCCCAAACGAAATCAAAACAAAACAAAAAAACCCTAGCTTTCATGTAAGGCAAGGATGTCCAAAAGGGGTCTCCAACTGGAGAAGTCCATGAAACAACTGCAGGGCAAGGAATGATACTTTTTCTACAAATGGGATTGTTTACATATTTTCCCTTCCTGGGAGCTCACTTTAAGGCAAACGCAAGGACCTCCTCCATAAGCATCTTATCATTCACGGAAAACCCACTAATTTCATGCGTTTGGCTTATGCTGCTTTTCAGTCGTTGCTGCCAGTAACCAAATAACTTTGTTTCTGTAGTTTTTCAAAAATTCATTTCCATTCTTTGTATTTTAATATTTTGACTTAAAATGGAAATTGCAAACACACAAAGGAATTAGGACTCAGAAGATGAATTTTTATTGTGAACATAGTGAACAAGAAAACCTATCACTTTTAACATAAAAGCAGCTTTCTACACATGTCATGAGGTATTTGCACAGGTCCTTGTTCTCAGTCAGACCCAAATGCAAATGCCATGTTAACAGAGAGAGAAATCAAAGAATGACATTGGAGGACAAGCCAGAGCTACAATTTATCTGCATAACACGCGACAGTCCAATGGCAACTTCTAAGCTGCTGACACCACTCCTGCCAAGGAAACTCCTGCTGCTTTTTCTGTGAGGAAATTCCTGCCTTTTGTAACTTATTATGCAAGTCTTTCCCTGCCTCCCAATAGATATTCTTCAAACAATAAAAGGGATATGGAAACTACTGTATTAAAAGGCAAATCAATTTTAATTTTAGATGGCAAATTTTCACAAACCTATGCATAATTGCAGGACCAGGATAAGCATGTGAGAATTAACCACAGAAGCAGAATAAGACAATGACCAGGAGCTAAGGGCCTCTTTCTTGAGCATCTATCTAGTGGAAGCGAAAAGAGAGACAGGTTCTGGGATGAAACAGACCAGCTCGAAATTGAGTGCTTTCATAGAGAGTCTAGATACACCAAGTCTTCCTAGTCTACCAATGCCCGCATACATAACATTGGGACCAAATGAATAAATAAATAAAATCTTGTGAATACCCCCCAGGTGGTAAATAAATGAACATAATCCTTTACTTAGCTCCTTGTGTTTTGAATCCTAGCTATTACGTACAATACAGAGGAAAGACAAATGACTTTTTAAAGAAGTAAGCAATTCATGTGCCTATGATAAAAGTCTTGGTTCAGGTTAACCTAAGGTGCTTCTACCAACAGATCATAATTCTTCACATCCAACTATTTACATAGCATTTCTTCAAGGAATAAATTTATGAACCAGGATATTTCTAATTATAATAAAACAACTTTTGATCTTGAATCTTGTATGTAAGCAGGAGTAAAATCTTAATCTGATTTTAAGTTTTTAACCTGCTTTCTCTTCTCCACTACATACTCTCCATTAGCTTCTAAAAGAGATTTACATGCTGACAAGATTTATAGCTAATGGGACAGAAAGGAAATGCACACCTTAAATAATTGGCCTATTTTCCTCAATACAAATACTAGTCACACTCTAATGTGGAAAGTATGATATTTCTAGATGCACTGCAGTCTTGCCTGAAACTGAATTTTATTTACCAGAGAAGGGTTTTTCTATACATCCTCCCTCCAGAACCATTGGGAATGATTAAGTTTTTATTTTAAAATATAGCCAAGTATTTCTACTAATGCTCAGGTATTGGTGGACAAAATAATAGTGACTTTCATTTACATCTTGCTTCTCAACTGTCAGTACACTTACTAGCTGTCAGTAACAGAGAAAAATAAAAAATTGACTGTCAGTTTTTAAAGAGAGTAAGAAGAAGAAAGTATACCAGGAAATGTGGAGGAAGTAATTTTGAAAAATATTTTACCTACTTCAGCATGAGTTTTTCTCCTGTGTGAAATGTATAACTACATAATTTGAATTGTCTGATGTGCTAAAATCGCAGATTCTAGAAAAGATGTAAATGCATGAATGAAACATGTTTGCTTTGCAATCACTGTTCCCAAGCTAGGTTGAGGCTGATGCAAACACAGCTGCCATTCACCTCGTTAAATAAAGGGATTCCAGAGCTTTGCCGTGTTATTTGTATAGAACGGGAGACTTAGGCTCAGATTATTAGATCTATGTGGTCCTTAAATTTTCCAATCGGAATCTTAATGAATTTAGTTGAAAAGTGGAGAATGGAATAACACAATGAAGAATGAATTCACACCATAATTATAGATTTTCCCAAACAAAGCCCCCCAAGTTTTAATTATTTTCCCAACATAAACATTCATAAAAGGCAGCAAACTTCTTACTTTATACTATATTGGATTATATGTATTTTATATTTCAGTGGAAATATTATAGATATGTTACTTAAATTATACGTGCCTTTTAAAGAGCTAAATATTCCCAACATGGACACTTCTGTACTAAGCTTTGAAGAGAACTCACAGCCCTAACTAACAGAAAAATAAAGGAATAATGATATGGCAAATCAGTGTGGAGATGTTCAAGGTATCCATAATCACACACCAAATGTCCAAGATTCGAAGTTTATTAAAGATGCTAGAATTCTCCCATCATGTGGGAATTGTCCGGATATCATGTGGCCATTGCTCATCAAGGAGACCCTTTGCAATTTATCATTATTCATCTGATTTAATGAAATTAAAACTGGATGCGTGTGAGTTATTTTTATTAAAATAATGAAATGGAATCATTACAGCGTTCTGTCCAGAGATAACAAGTAGACGGACAAGAACATCAGCTGTGAATATATTTAAATATAGATTTACACATGCAGTATTAGGGAAGGTAAAAACAGGATATGAAATAAACATTAGGCATCAACTCTAAGCTCACTGTCAAGAGTACGCCCAGGCTTCTAACCACAGAGTTCAGCTGAAGGTAACTATCTGTCAAATGTAATCTGTGCAAGTGAATATGCTTAAGCTGGTGCTATGAATCAACCAAAATTGCTTTGGTCTTATTGACATTCAATTGCAAGAAGTTGCAGCTCATCCAGTCCAATAGACAGTCTGACAACACCAAGAGTGCTTCCAGTGACAGAAAGCTTTAAATATAGATGCAACTATCATCAAAATACACATGGAACTAAACTTTATGATCCTTCGTAGCATCTTTTGAAATTGGTCAGTCAGTCATCAACTGGTCACAGATGCCCCCAAGATCTCATCTCATTGCTCTAACAGCTGCCAGTTTGCTCAGTTAACAAACCATTATTAATCTTTAAAAAAAATGAATGAATATAGATTTGATTGACAGGTGAAGTCCTCCTGGATTAGTATAAGAGTTTCTGTTGCATTGTGCTTAACCCCACCTCTTCACTTCGCAGATCTACCTTTTATCTCTTCTACCATTTGAGACTTGCCCCCAATACATCTTAATAAATAATAACTGGGCATGCATGAAGAAATCCAGAGGGTCAATTTTAGACAATGCCTTGCAGATCTTTTTTGACATGTATTGAGTTTGCATAAGCACTGCATTATACCAACAAGAGAACTAAGGTGAGGGAGGTTAACTGGCTTGCGTAGAGTTGTTTCCCCCCTGGGCACCGTGACCTCTCAAGCAGATTCTGTGGTGCCCATCTGCTTTTGCTCCAGGTCTTCATCCTACACTGAACAAACTTTCTATCTTCTTTTTCTGTCTGTGCGTATTGTCAACCAAGAAAAATGTGTTGAGCTTCAAACTGCTTGTGACACTCTACTCACCTCTATTAAATATCCTCAATCATTCTGTGCCTCAGTTGCCTTATCTGTACCTTCTTCATTGAGTAGTTCATACAAAGATACATTAAAACCTTTGACTTAGCAAGAACCAATGGCCATAGATGGGTGGATTGGAAATTTTCAATTTTTTAAATGTTATTTAATTACTGTTCTGTCCCTCAAAGAGCTTATAGTCTAAGAGAAAATGCACTGATAAGGACACGTCTTTGTGAGATATAAGTGTATAACTTTCAACATTATATATGTGTGTGTGTGTGTGTGTGTGTGTGTGTGTGTGTGTGTAATCTGTATAATCTATCTATCCATATAAATCTATCCAGAATGTAACAGCTTCCTGAACTCTCATGCTAGCTCTTTTCTCTAGCAACCTGCTTCTTCTCTTGAGGAATCTCTACAACTTCCCTCAAGACCTGCCTTGAACTATGAAGTTACATGAAAATAAGTTGTGATACAATGTTCACTTAAAAGAAAAAAAGGAAAAAAAGGTTAGAGAAAATTAGTATTATAGCAAAATTATTGGAGGGCTTTGGTTGGGTTTGTCTTTTTTCTTACTTACTTTCTAAGTATTCTAAAAATGTGAGTTGTGTAACTTTTATGATTTTTCAAATCTCATTTTATTCAAAAATGATCTTCTGAAAATGTCGACCCCACTTCACAATTTCTATTCTCCTTCTTGAGGATAGATGGCATGAAATCACTGTCTTTAGTAACATCAGGACCTCTTAGAAAGTATTGTATACATAGTAGACATTTAGGTTCTTTTATACTCATGAAGGTAAAATGCTTTAAGCAAGAGGATTTGACTGTTTACCAGTCAGATGGCCATAGGGGTTCTTTGCAACCTATTACATATAGTAACAGAAGACATATTTGCCAATCCTGACTTCAACACATGGTCTTTCATAAAACATCCTGTGGACTTGCTCTAAGTAAGACTACTGTGTCACCAAAGAATATTGTGTCACAAAAAACTCTCCTGCATATGGTAAAAAACAAACTTCCCCGACAACCTTATTTTCATAATTAAAAAAAAAATCTTCCAGAAAATATTTACTTGATAATCAATTTATAAAAATACTAAAATGAATATATAAAACAAAGGTGAGAATTTAATAAGAATTCAGTAAAGTTCATAAGCCAAACAACCTTCATTCTATGGGCTGACAGAACACACTAAATAGGATTTAACATCTAAAAGTTTATTTTTTTCTAGGTGTTTTAAAACACTGCTTATTTCTCACATGGCTTTTTGTTTATTTTTGGTCAAAAAACTTATCAGCTTTGATGTTTTTATTTTCTTACATGGAATATGGCAGTCAGACATGTTATTAATAGATTAATGTTTATAAAACATTGAAAATTAAAAAGGCATAATGCAGGTCTTCTGGTTCTGACAAAGATGGAATAAGCCAACTTCAGTCTATCTCTTCCTGCCAATGATAGCTACAAACTCTGAATAAAATTAAAAAAAAAAAAAAAAAACTACCTGAGTGTTCCAGAAAACAAAGCAAACAGACTGTTCAAGGAAGTCAAAACCTGGATAATTAAAAACTTCTGATCTGTAAAAGATCTTGTTGAAAGAATGAGAAGACAAGCTACAGACTGGAGGAATATTTGCAAAACAAATAACTAAAAAAGGGTTTGCATGCAGAATACATAAAAGGCCACCAAAGCCAGTATTTTTAAATGGAAAGATTTGAACAAATACTTCACCATAGAGATACATGGAAGACAATTACATGCAGGAGAACTTCAGTGTTATCAATAATCAGGAAAATGCAAATCAAAACAACAGTAAGATAACGATAAGTATCTATCAGAAAAATGGCTAAGATAAATGGATGGATAGATAAGATAAAGAAAGGAAAGAAAAAGAGAGAGAGAGGTCTTGCAGATCATGAATGAAAATCTGAAACAAACTGGAATTCTTACTAACTCCTTCCTTCCTTCCTTCCTTCCTTCCTCATATCAAGTAAGTGCTGGCTAGGCTGCAAAGCAACTGTAATCTTACATTTTGCTGGTGGGAAAGCAAAATGATACAAAAATTTTGGAGAAAAATTTGGCAATTTCTGATAAATTTAAACATTCACACACTACACAAGCCAGTGATTTTGCTCCTAGATCCTTACTCAGAAAACAAATCAGCGGTTGACAGTGCAGGGGAGTGGGAGAGGGTCAGTGACTGTAAAAGAATAACACAAAGGAGCATTTCGAGGTTGCAGAACTCTGTTATCCACTGACCGCATGTATCTAGTATGGAGACGTCAAGGATGCTGCTAAACATCCTACAATGCCCAGAAACCCCCTACAAAAGAGAACTGTCCAAAATGTCAGTAGTGCTGATTAAGAAATCCTTCCCCAAAGCAACTAACCTCTTCAAGAATGTGACATATAAGGGTGCCTGGTTGGCTCAGTCTGTTAAGCATCTACCTTTGGCTCCGGTCATGATCCCTGGACCGAGACCTGTGTTGGGAGGGAGGCTGTTTCTCCCTCTCCCTGCTGCTCCCCCTGCATGTGCTCTCTCTAGTAAATAAAATCTTCCAAAAAAAAAAAAAAAAGTAACATATACTAATAAAAATGTGAATACAAACAAAATCCAAACTTGGGGTAATTTCTAGGTAATTTTCACTTCTTCAGTTTTCAACCCCTTCACAGCTATATACATATATGCTAGTGTATATTTCAGTATCAAGCGGCAGTAACTTTATTTTCACTGGCACTTGTTATACAAACACATAAGATTGAATCAGTTTAAGAAATATATCAAAAGTGTGTAATGCAAAGACATGTGATGTGACTCAGGGAAACAGAAAGCCATGCAGAACTGAGAGTGCAGGCAAACGTTGAATCAAAACCTTCCTGTATAGGGACCCAGTTCTGGCTTTTAGTATTGGGCTCAACAAGCAAACCTAATTCTTCTTGTTTATGCTAAATCCAAAATTCCACATGAATTTTTTACAATCCTATATGAAATAACCCCCAAAATGTGTATTTCACTGTATACATTTTCCATGGAAGCATCCACTGTACATTCATAAAATAAGTCACCTATCATTAATGCTCATTTACGCAAGTGTCAATGATTTAGGACAGTATATCTAATAGGCTGCAACAAAAATTAACAACAGCTCATAATTATAGATGCTAATTTGGATAAGCTCTCACTAATTAATAGAAGAGTTTATCCTTGGTATTTATTTTAACCATGATCAAGCATTGCTTATTATTTTAATCACTACATGAACCAGTTACACATGGTACAAATGAACATCAAACTACTAATAACACAAGAAACTCCTGGTCATGAGATCTGCAAATAATGATAATCATTTTGCATCCTAATGACTACTTTCCCCTATTCACAAATCAAATAGACACCAAGGTGATGGCAATTATAACACAGAAAGAGAAGTCTTGAGGACTTGTAAGCAGCTTTTCCACATCTATAGTTGATTCAAAAAGACATACCTGGGTCAAAATTAATTGAAATAAAGTAGAAAAAAAGTACAAATTATGTTACTTCCCCCTAGCTCCATCTCCTATTTTCTACAAAACTTTAGCAATTTCTCTTCCCCCTGAAATATTCGGTCAGGTAAATTAGCTGAAATGTTGATGCGTTGAAGCCAAGTTAAATGTTGCCCTTGCATCACACCTATATTTCTAATTGAGAATTAATCTTCTACTTGCCCACATGAAAGGGATGGCTCTCTGCCAGCAGCTGGAGTCACAGTAATCGCAGGCAATAAAGGACACACCTTGTTGGCCTAAGTGGTTATTTTACATATATCCAGTCCGATATTTGGTTCAGAAGCAATTTCAACTCTATCTTTTAACGGCAGTTTTGACCCAAATAGTTGCCGAAAAATTTTACAAGAATCTGCGACATTCATGTACAGGTTTCTCATCAGCACTTAACAATTAGCCTGCTCATCTGAACACTGCTGCAATTTATGTCAGATTTTTGCTTGTAAACACAACCATGTCTAGCTTTGTCAGAACTGACTCGGCAATATCTGGCCAGTATATCTTCTCCCTCTTTTTCTTTCCTGTATCCAATTCATTTTACAAAAGCTTCTTTCTTATTTCTCATCATTTTAGCCGGTGTGTTTTAAATATAATGAAGTTTATAACCACAGGCTTTAAAAAATGGTGGGGAAGGTCCTACTGAAAACACTGTGACTTCTGATTCTGACAGAGATGGAGTTGCCCTATTCCACCCAGGCGCTCTCTCTATAATTAAAAAACCGTGGGCATAACACAACAAACGAGAAGAAGACAACTCTTCAAGGTGGGAAGAAGGTGGAAACACCTTAGGGACCTCAGGGTTCAACAACATGACGGTAAATCCTCAAGGTTTTCTTATTACTAGCCATATATCTTAGGCAGAACATTCGAGAAGCATCTATCCTAGAACCCTCAACAGGCACCGATAAAACAAGTTCCAAGAAAAATCTGCTTCTCCAAGATAAAGGGCCAGGAAAGTGTTGGAATGAAAAAGCGAGCCCTTTCTGGCAATATCTGCCCTACTGTAGCCAAACACCAAGGAAAAGCTTTTCCTCCTCCTCCCCTCTCTCCCTCCCCTACTCCCTCCCCTCTCCCCTTCCCTCAGGGTTCCCACAGAGCTCCTCAGGGGGCTAACCTTCCGTCCCACCCTCCCACTCAGCAGAAGTGAGCCGCCATACTCTGATTCCCCCACACAGCGGGAATCTCCCAGTCCTCCTGGCAAAATTGGGCAATCTTCCAACTCCTGGGCATGGTGGTGCTGGCAAACCAAACAAGGAGCTGATCTTTCACTCTCCACTTGGTCGAAGCAGGGACCTCTTCAGTTTAACTGTCAGGGTCATTTTAATGGAACTGAGTAAAGAGCTTGTTTCCTATCCCCTGCTCCATGGGGGGAGGTAGTATTCTGACTCTACATCCATAGTAGTATTGTCAGGGTGAACAGAGCTGATCTGCCATTTCCATCTGGCTAAAGGAGGCTGTACCCCAACTCTTCACCGGCCCCGCAGGATGCTGATCCTCCCCCTGCACCCCCAATGTGATGGCAACAAGAGACAGGAGGTGGTCCAGGACAGGGCCAATCAGCACTCCACTTCCTCCCACTCTTGTCAGGACCCATCAAGAGCTGGATCGTCATGCTTGCCCAGCATCAATAAGACTGAACAAGGATGTGCCTCGGGGCTGTTCAGGACTTTATTTTCCCCAATCGTTGGTGTCAGAGGCGTCTGGTTGAGAGTTGAACCTCTGACCCACTTCACAGAAAAGAGAATGAATGCGGCGTTCTGTATCAGGGCTGGTCTACACTCTGGTCCCCACCCACTTCCATCAAGGTAGCAGGAACTGGTGCGGAGCTGAGCCTCTGTCCCCACTGGTATTAGTGAGGTTGAAGTATGTGGTAGGAGGTAGGGTTATTTCACTTCCTTGTGAATTGGACCCTGTGGGATGCTGAGCCTCCATTTACATCCACTGAACATCCACTCCTCTCTTCCTTCCCTTGGTGTCAACAGGGACCAGCAGGAAGCTCAGCGTCCACTCCCACCCCACCCCAAAGTGGTGTGAGTCAGTGATGTGCTTCCCCCTCCCTGGGGGAAGTGGGGCTCAGTGGGCATTTCAGAATACATCACCACTCAGAAGCCACAGTGTGGTCCCCATAGAAGGCTCACGTTCCCTGGGAAGGTATTTTAGGGGAAGCTAAAAATTCAACCCCACTCATCAGCAACCACCCAATGGGAGACAATGCTCCATATGTTTAGGGTGGTGATGGCAAGGACAAAGGGAAGCAAGTACATCCACCTGTTATTAGAAAGGAAGCCAACTCCTCTCTCTAAATTCCTTAGTGCCAACACCCCCAAAATGGCTACATGGGGCAGATGTGGTCCAATTAGAATAATAAAAGGGATTCGCATCCCAGAAAGCAATCGACTTAAAGTTACCTACTATGTCCAAATCTAAACTTTCTTGGGCAGGCTCTAACACAGTGAAATTGACATAGGCTGAGTTTCCTCCCCAGGCCCCTGGGCTCTCCCCCATCCCCAACCTTCCCACTGCAACACAAATGCCTTCTTTCACTTACCCTTATTTTTTTTTTCATTCTTTCCGCCCTCCCCAGATGAAGAAGCATGAACACTAAGCATAAACAAAATGGATCCAACTATTTTTCTACCTCTAGAATATGCAACTCAATTTACTTAAGGGTTATTTCACATAATTTTTGGAAAGCCGAATGAGATCACTTTTTCTGATGTAAGCACTTATGATATACAACTATATAATATAATGTGGGTGATTATATAAATAATTTATAAATATCAGTATTTTTTTCACTGCGGTAGTTAATTAGAAGATTAAAAAACCTATTAAAGCCTTTCCATTCTTGGAAAAGTTATCTTAATTTGTTTTAATTTTAACTATTCTTTTTTTGGCTTACAGATATCTAAACTGGTATCTTGAACATATGCCTTTATAATGTATCCAGAGCAATGCAGCTGCTTGGAACACTTGAATGTTATATCTGAGAGAGAAATACCAAGGGAAACAGTATGGGGAAATAAAACTATTAAAATCCATGTTTAAATAAAGTCATATTCTCCATTCCATTACCAAGTGATACATACCATAGGCCAAATTCTGCCCTAGGTTATATGCACACTGTTCTTTCTGACTTTAGTGGTAATTGTTCATGTATAACTGAAGGCATCAGTTAGCCCTGTGGGCACAAGAATGCCTGTCCTCAAAAAAAAAAAAAAAAAAAGAAAGAAAAAAGAAAAAAGAAAAAGCCAAATTATCCGTCTTATTATATTTGGCTTTTAGATGAAAGTGATATAATATAAATGACAATTCCATTAAATAATATAGGTTTTAAAAAGCACTACCGTCAAATTTTGACCACTGCAAATTTTACAGAATTACCATAGTGGCATTTTCAAGACTAGAGATTGTTGAATACAAATAAGTAGACACTGAAAAAGACTCTTCTTTTTATAGCACTTTTCAGTTTTAGTAGCATGTGTAATAAATGTGTACTATAATATTTGTATATATTTTCCTTTTGTATTTTATAGCTATTGGCTATATATTTATGGCTATTGATGGTACTGGCTGATAATCAACCATTTTCAAGCAATTTTCAAGCAAGAAAAATGGGTACCTTCTTCAAATACCATTTTCTAAGTTTAAACATTTATTTCCTCATGGCTTGCTTTAGAACTTGATTGGAGGTCTTTCCATAGGAAAGGTCTTACTGAACTTAAATTTTTGCTGTGAAATATTAGATTGATAACATTCAGATTTATACAAGGTAAACATTATAATATGTTATGTGATGATTTTCTGCTTATATTAGCTAAACTTTTTGTGTATGTGTGTGTATATATATGCATTGTTTATATACTAATGGCTTATAGCCAGTACCAATTAGACTGGATTAGGAACAGGTGGGGAAAAAATGGGTTGCTTGTCAGGAGGAAAAAAAAACCAAACTCTATATCTCTATGTAAACCTCTAAGCTATTGTTGTTGTTGTTTTTTTCCAGCCTTTTGTATTTAAGACATGATGTATTTCTTTCTAAGAAACTCAGACCCCCACTCTTACTGAAACCTTTTGCTATTTTCACCTTCCAGGCCTTGTTCCATTTTGATCTACCCAATTTTTCCTCTTCTTGCCCACCTACTTAAATCCTATCTAGCTTCAAGAATTAATTCACATCTTAACCTTCTTTTTCATATTTCCTGACATACCTGAATAGAAGATGACCATTTCCTGTCTGGAATTCAGATTATCTTACTTTGTTACCCACGTTAACCCATAGAGGAAAGAAGAGAAGAGATAGTGGTTGGCCTTCATGCAGACCAATCATTGATTGTAGGCATCAGAATATTTTTTCAAGTCTCCATGACATTAATGATTTCTACAGTTGAGAATTATTGCCCTGAGCCGAATTCTAGTTCATATGTGCTAAGTATCAAAAATCTGATTCTCAGGCGCCTGGGTGGCTCAGATGGTTAGGCATCATGATCTCCAGGTCCTGGATCTAGCCCCACATCAGGCTCCTAGCCAGCTCAGCGGGGAGTCTGCTTCTCCCTCTCCCTCTGACTCCCCCCAGCCTATGTGCTCTGTCAAATGAATAAATAAAATATTTTTTTTAATCTGATTCTCTTACTAGTGTTTATATTTAAGCAAATGAAACTTACCCATACACTTGTCTAAGCCAGGAACATGGGATTTATCACAATCCTCTTCCCTTAACCTCCAATTTCTTTCATTGGCAAGTCCTTTGTTTTAAATTCCCAAAGAGCTCTCAAACCTGACCACTTCTCTACATATCTTCTATCATCTCTATAGCTCAAAGTATACTTGTATATATCACTGGGGAACATGAGCTCAACCTAACAACCCTGTAATCTTGTCCTCATGCAAACCATTCTCCTTTACTGAACCAAAGGGGTTTTTATGAAAAGATCATCTGCTTAGGTCAAATATTTTTCCCTGCTTCTCCTTCTTTCCCCATTACCTGTACCCTACCTAAAACATTTCAGTAGAGTCCCACTGAAAACATTTTAGCATGATCAACAATGTTCTTTAAAATATAGCCTCTTCCAACCCCTCCGGCTTATTGCACATGCTGTTCCTGTTTGCTGCCCCCTACCCACACTGGTCTTTTAATTTCTCCCATGCAACATACTCTCTTTTACAAAAGGATGTCTGTGCTACTTACTATGCATGTATAGAATGTCCTTCTCCCCTCGCTTTGCCTAGTTGAATTCTATGCATTCTACTGCACACATTTTGTTATCAACCAAATTGTGTTGCCCACAATCTTAATCCCCAGCGCTTACAAATAGGACCTCAACTGGAAATAGGGTTTTCCCAGATGCAATCAGTTAAAATGAAGTCATACTGAATTAGGGTGGGTCCTAATCCAATATAACCATGTCTTTATAAGGCGAGAAGACAGTGACACACAAGGGGAGAAGATAGCCATGTGACAGTGGAGGCAGAGGAAACAAGGAAGGCTACTCCTCTACAGTTTTCAGAGGGAGAGAGAGCATGGTCTTGTGGACACTGTGATTTCACATTTCTAGCTTCAAGAACTGTGTACGAATAAATTTCTGTTGTTTTAAGCTACCCCGTTGGTGACTTTTTTTTTAGGGCAGGCCTGGAAAACTAATACACATGTCTAATGTAATTTCTTTAAGTAAGCGTTCCTTGACTTTAGTGATTTGATCAAACTGTCCTTCATATGATCCCACAGCACATATCACAGTTATAATTTTGCTTTCATTGGTGGGATTCTTTGTCTTTTTCTCCTAATAGACTGTAAGCTCCATCATAACAGATTATAAAGTGGTTTATCAGACATTACTGTCTTTACACGTCACATTTATGGTGTAAACTAAATAGGCTGGGTTTATCTTTGTTCCATATTTGTCATTGGTATCCAACATTTCAAGGAATTACATGATTTTCCTGAAGGTTGCACAATTTAAGTAAAATGTCAAAATTTAAAGCCACACCTTCCTACCAAATATTGGAAGTCACATGCAAAAACACAGAGAGAATAATTTTTACTTGGGTGGTTTTACCTCTCTCAATCATCAAGTGGGAAGAATCCTCCTCTGTTTTTACTGTATCATAACATGCCTTGGTTCTCTACATCATGGATCCAGTGATCAGGATGGGGTAAATAGGATATTCTTTCTTTAACCCACTGTAGTTGTTCCGTTCCTGATTGTCGTGAACCAGAGATATACTCAGCAGAACTTTATATAAAATTCCACACTGTTGTGCACTTAAACCATTTGTCTCAATGAGGAGATAATTGTAAAATACACTGATTTTAATTATTTGTACAAATCATGCCAATATGGGAAGCATTACAAATACTTACATTAAAAAATTTACAAACAGAAAAATATTTACTTTATAGCTATGTCTTCAGTTCTTGTTTTTTGGGGTAAGTGGATTCAAATAACTTTATTCCTCAAATCATCATAGTGACCTAGGTCCATGGCAATTATTATTATTATTATTATTATTATTATTATTATTATTTGCTAAAGGTCAGAAAAACTGGAGACTATAAATCTAGGCTGTAAATCTGACCTAACCTACCTAAGGCTCATTTTCCTCATCTGTGAAATGGAGATAAGCTGATGACACAGAACTATTATAAGCATTTGAAATTTAAACATATACCGTGTTTAATACAGTCTGCATAATCAGAGCTCAGTAATGGCAGCTACTATTAACAGCATTTTAAACTAATTCTGAAATATAATTTGATAAATTCTATTGGTATTAGTTTTTGATGACTAAACCTAGTCAACTAATTCAGGAGACATTCAGCAGCTGGAGACAAACAGAAGGCTTTGCACAAATAGCAGTATTTGACCCTCGCACCCACACATATCAATAGTTACAGTTTAAAACAATGGGAATTATTAAACAATATGGATTGGGATTCTCCTGGAGTGAGGGTTGAGGTGGTGTCCCCGTGAAAATCCCAGCACACAGAGCTTTTTGGACAGAAGGAGGAAGCTTCCATCAGCTTGCATGGACATTCTATATTCCTTCAGTCAACAGAGATACGGAATACTTTTATAAAGTACGCACACGGGCACATACCCCAGAGATTAATTGAGAGCCTTGGTTTATCTATTCCAGCAAGAGTTGGCTAAATTGCATTTTCTTTTGCTCCAGAACTATCAATAGTTTCCCTTTTTCAGATTGAATACATAAATCAAAAGAACATATTTCATGAACAAACTGTGATTATAAAACCCCTATTCTTCACCTATTGATTCCTAAAACTTGATTTACCATGCATTCTCTCCTTCATTGCATTAGATTAGAACTGCTCTTTTTTACCTCACCGTGGCTAGAACCGTCTTTGGCTCTTGAACTGTCAGTGTATCCAGGAGCCTTTGAAAGATCATAGAAAATGCATGCAAGCCCACTGCTGAACCATGTCTTGCTTGCATGTTTGTACTACTTCATCAGTTGCAAATTATAAATTGTTTTACCATACTTTAACATAATTACTACAAGGGTTACTATACTAATGATTCTTACCAGCTCTTGGTCCTATAAAATGTGTACAACTCCTTAAGGGAAGCCAGTTATTCCATAAGAAAGTCTGAACTTTGACTTGTAAATGATAGGCAGTTAAATGTGAAAAAGCTTCCTTGTCATTCTACCTCCTAACCCATAACAAACTGCTAAAGTAAAACTCTTTTATGTATTTCAAACTCTTTTTAAGAAAAAAAAAAAAAATCAAAAGAGATCTCTTAAAACAACCAAAAACCACGTGCTGATTTGATATGAAAACCAAGCTTTAAAAAATCTGCTAATGTTATCAGTGTTCCCCATTTGATAATAAAAAGTCTGAATTGATTTTTTCCAGTTTTAGTATAAAAAATATGACATAACGAATTTCAGCTTGATGTAATTTGAAATAGCCAATATATTAAATCCCAAAGTGAAATTTAAATTGGCAATCGTGTCAGATTCAAGTCCCTGAATGAATATTAATTTAAAAACTAATCATTTTCCAACAGGTTGAAGCTTCAAAATGCTAGTTCTTGAATAAAAGCTGTTAGATCCATTACTATAACATCGGGCATCTATTGTTTAAGAAACTAGACCTTCAGTGTTTCGTATGTCTGACTCTTCTTGGCATCATTTTTGCTTAGGGATTTAATTATTTAAAACTCATTTCTTTTTTTGGAATTTGGGAAATGAAAATTCTGATTTTACTGATGGAAAGCTGGTATGGAGTGAACTGTCTGAGGTAAGGGGTAAGGTCAGACCTGTTAATTAATTTTATGTTACTGGCCCTTTGTAAGTTAATTTCTGGTTTCTGAGCCAATTTTATGAGTAAAGGTGTATGTTTTATTTTTACACATATATGCATACACACACACACATGCACACTCCATATAAATGCATTCATTTGTGGTCATATTAGAAGATGAGTAAAAATATGCATATATTTTAATTAGGCTTGCAATTTGAAATGAGACTAAACCAGATTATCAGTTATGTGTTCTATCCCATGCCCAGCATGATGGAAGTCTCTAATCCCCAATTCAAACAAAATTTGGATGTATGATATAATAATGCAACAGTAAGTTGCCTTTAATATAAAAATATACTCTTTGCAGTTATACTGTGAAAGAATTACAAGTTGCACTTGTCCCCATCCTGGCCATAAAAATCTGCCAAAAAAATGTTTCTCTCTGAACACCAGACAGCATGGGGAAACAGGAAATTGCACAAGCCTAATGGTCAGCTCACAGAGCTGGCTCCATCACTTACATCTAGACAAACCTACAAAACTCAGGTGACTTCTAAACTTCAACTGTGCCTCCCCTCCACACTCCACTTATTTTTTTATGTGAATTCAGAAGGAATTCAAGGAGGCTTCCTTTTGTCACCTAGTCCAAACCTCTTTTTACATAAGGAAGGAAGGAAGGAAACTAAGTCAAATGGTTTTGCTAAGACTACAGAGAAGAATTACCTGAATAAATTATCCCTACATCTGATTTCTTGTCCTCCCCACTACTTTACAGCAACCTTTAAAGAAAGAGCACATTCCTTTTAAAACATCTATAAAATGAATTATTATAAATTTCATAGTATCTTCAATGAGTTCAGACTGGTGTCCAATTTAAAGAAACCCTAGGCAGATCTCCAATCGAGAATAAATAATCACTAATTTTCCTTTGAATGAATCCAGATTCTCATAACGCTGGGTTGTCCCCCAATGCACCAAGTAATGCCAGGCAAACAAATGACGGATCTGTAGGGTAGTCCTAATGTTTTAGGACTGTTCTGTCGTTTTAACTTACAATGTGGAACGGGGGAAAACTTATGTAAAAATAAAATTTAAAAAGTAGTACACAGATTGGAAAGGACAAGTTTTCTCTTGATAGTCCAACAGATATGAAATAAAGCAGCCTCATTAAATCATAAGTACTTTAACCTTTTCTTGAAAGAAGGGAAAGATTTAAAGATTTATAAAGAAATTTTTGCCTAAACTAGGAAATGACTCATATTTGACATGTATTGAAATGATAATGCTGATTTCAATAGGCACTCTAAGAGCACTTTACTCCCAGGAGAGTAATTCAGTCATGGTTACCTTTTCACATTTGGATTTTAAACTTTCTTTTGTAAAGCTTTTAAATGTACTACTGCCTGCCAAAACATGGCACAGTTTCACAGATAAAGCAAAATAAAGAGAAGTAAAAAATATTTTTTATCATTGGTGATGCAAAAATATGCAACAAACATTATCTATATGATATCTTCTGCTGATTCCTTTTCCTCAACAGTTTCTATTTCCATATTTTTTAACATTATAACCTAACTGGGCCCCACTGGTCAGCGGGTGGGATCGACAATGTCAAGATACAGAACATATGAGTCCCCTATCTCTAACTCCAGGGAAATGAGAGGTAAGCACAACCAGATGGAATCCATCGTGTGCTAAACATGGCCTTAACACCAGGCATGACTTAACCTCCTTTCAAACCTAGTGCTATGGAAATACCACTTACTGTCAATTGCATTTGATAAACTCAAATCCTAAGTAAAAGCTGAGTAGATAAGGCAAAACACACTGATCAGATATTCCTCTGTCAATACCTTCCTATAGAAATCAAGCATTGTTACCTCTCTGCATTCATATTTCAAATTTTCTCCCTAAGGCTTTAAATGTACTACTATGCCAAGATGAGGTGGAATTTCAGTTACAATCAGGCAAAACAAGGATATGTACGAAGTGTATTGAAATCCTCAAGAATGATATCTGTGCTAAAATAAACTTTAAAACCTAGATAACAATTCTCAAGGCCCTTGAAGGAAGTCTACTTCTAACCTGCTTTAGGTTGCAAGAACAATGTGAGACATCAAAGATTATTGCCATAATAAGAATGAGGGCACAACAGTCCTTTAGTATGAAGGGGGTTTGCATGAACCACTCTTCAGCCACCCCTCTGAGCTCATGGGGTGGGGACTGCTGTATACTGGACTTCTGCTATGAAAGCCACGTGTGGGGATTTTTGTTGCATTGGGCCATTTATAGGACCCTGAAAAAAAAAAAAAAAAAGGATAAACTCCATCTCCATTCCTAGGAACTGTAAAATACCAGATTCTCACAGTTATATTAGCCTTTAACAGCTTCTTAGGCTAAAACAAACTGTGGCTGACAACTAAAGTAATCATATAACACTTTTTGAGCATCTGAAGTGTAAAGTTCATTAGTTCTAAGGTCAGCATTTTAATGCAACAGCCAAATTTTATTCACATCATCAGTCGCAATCTGCAAGAGACAGCTGTAAAAACCAGGCAGGGGCTTTAATGCTGCCATAACTAGTAAAATCAGTACCAGTCCCTGAAAGAGCCCGCCACATTTTTTAACATAATATCCTAACCAAATTAAGCAAAAATTTCCTAAGGATCTTATTATCCCCAAAGAGCATTGTCCCAAGTTCTGGTGGGAGTTTTCACAGCAACTTTGAGGGGAGAATGCTGGAATATCAAGAGCTACATCACCAGGTCATTTAAATGTTATTTTTCTTTAGTTGTCATTTACACATAAATGAAATAGAAAAGAACAGCTCCAGACCTTGTGGAAAGATGCCATTTAAAGGAAAGAAAGGAAGACAGATCCTTGTGTTTAACCAAATGTTAAATATTTTTTATTTTACTCACCTGCACACTAAGATGAATCCATTTCTTCACAAGAATTCTCCCCAGTGTCATTACTTTTATTGGAGGCTGCAAACCATTTACTGTGCGATAATAAAACATGGTCTCTTTCTCGGATATTGTAAGTTTGAACACAATCTGCCCATCCGCTGTCTTTTCTATAACACACCTTAGGAAGCAACCGAGAGAGAAAAGATCAGCATCCAACCAAAAGACAGGCTAAGGCATGGTGCAGTTACAGTGGTGTGGAAATCACCCCAAACTCCCCTCAAAGGGGCACCCAGTGAATGAGTGCCTGAATGCCATTATATTCAGAGCAAGTTATACTCATTATACTCCAATTATTTTTTTTATTTAAAAAAAATAGGAGTTTTTATTTACAATATACTCACCAGAACCTCAACACCTTTTATGAGATTCATGATGAAAACGAAAGTGCTTGAATCATCAGGCAAAACCAACATTTAGCCTGTTGGCTCATTAGTCTTCTGCTATTTCCTTTACAGGAAGAGGTACAAGACATGAAGTCCTGCTTGGGGATTGAGTCATCCAGGCAAAATTTTTTTTTTTTTTTAATGTAAAGAGAATTTAGTGTCCATAGAAGACTCGAAAGTGCTAGCCCTGAAGTCAGAATTGCTCTATTGAATTCCCATGATGAAATGGAGAATGGACAACTGCACGCAGACTCTACTTACTTCCTCATCAACTGGCCAGAAGCCAAAGCCAGTGTCTGTAAGAGCTCTCCATGGCCACACAGCCCAAATGAGGCACTGACAGGACATTAATGATCTTGGATGAAAGGTCATACAATCTTCTAAGGACCACAGTGAAATAATATTTTGATAAAACAGAAGAACGTTCAGAAATTTTCTAGGTCTTATATCAGGCCAATTACCCAGTTATTTTTTTAAAAATCAATTTTATCCTCATCATAGTGGCACACTTTTCCCATCGCTGTAAATAGACAAATGGTGTTTTTATAAATGTTTATTTTCTACGTTAATTTATGTTTCATATAAATTATCTTATGTTGAGTGTATGATTGCATGTTTCAGACCACTCTGTACTCCCTGAGCAGAAACCGCTATGAAGCAAAGCCTCATTCCTCTCTCTTACATTTCAATCTAGAGAGTCAACTTCTTAGCAGAAGAGAGAACATGAGGAATGCTTGCTAGTAGCCTCCTGAGTGGATTACTCCCAAAGATCTGCTATTTAAAGACAAGTATCACTGACATTAGCTATTAACATCTCCCCAAATAACTAGCTCTTAAAGATGCCCATCAACCTGCATGTCACAGACAAGAACTCAGCAGAGGGGAGAACTTCACCAGGTCATGGAGGGGTCTGGGTCCTTTTCTTCACCAGCTGCCTGCTACTCAGCTCAGGCATAGCCAGGGCCATGCCCGGTCCTGGAACCCTTTTCTCTGGTTCAGGGTAGCTTAAGCGGCCTTCGTTGGTGTTCAGTTAATGGTAATGGTACCAATCGATCTGTCTTTCCCCATTAGCTCCTGAGTTTTCTGAGCACAGCAGAACCAGATATACAGCAGACCCCAAAACTAAGGAGTCGAAGACCAAATCGAGAAGAGGAAGCATCAAAGAAACAAAGGTAAGATAGGGCCAACCAAAAACTATTGCTAAGGAGGTTTTAAAACTTTCCTTAAAGGTCACATTTTCCACAATTTATTCCTTCTCACTTGCATGTATTCTTTCCTGGAGTTGAGAGGTGAAAATAAGATTGGAGGCCACTTTATAGTTACTATTTCACTGTTTTCCTATATTTTGTATATTTTTTGGTGATAAAGTTATGAGAACAAGGATATTTTTAACACAGGCAAACAGGTTCAACTTTATAGAAATTCTACTGTGATTTTTTTTTTTTTCTTTTAACTCTCTGGTGGGTTGATCTTTCTAAATCCCTGGGATGAAATGGCTCTCTCTTGACCCCCTGCCTCCAGATGTCCGGGTCTCAAACAACCTAAGAAGAGTTTGCCTCTACTCATTTTTCTTGAGTTTTAAATCAACAAGTTAAAATTTGACCATTACTCAAGAATGTATTTGCCAAATGCAGGCTTATTTTCCCAAGCTTACTGAAAATGCATTTCTTAATATGTTATTGATTATCTTCCTTGCTATTTTGTTTGCTTGTAAACATACTAGCTTTGGTAGATAATGAATGTGAGAGGAAGGCAGGTAGCAAAATATTTAGGAACTGGATTTATTCTGCTCCTGGATAAACAATAATTGGATAATCCATGTTTTGTTTGTTTTACTTATCTAGTGCAAACACCCCGAAATTCCCCCAATTCCCATAGTTATTTTAGTTTTGAGAATGGAAACGACCTTGATGCGTGGAACTCTCTAGACCGTAAACCATGTGCCACTGCCTCTATCAATACCCCTGTCTTGTTTACACAAAATGAAACCAACAGAAGAAGAATTTGGTAGAGACACATCCCATGGAAAAAAAAAAAAAACTTGGGGAAAAAATAATTTTCCCTAGCCATATTTGTCAACAGACAATTTTCAAGTCTCTTTGGACCCTTTACATAAACTGAGTGGGTTGGATTTATTGACATTTCAAACAATAAAAAAAACAAAACAAATAAACAACAAACCTAAGGTTTGCTTTTACAGGAGATACAGAAATAGAGATAATGGTTTGTGATCATTTTAACTCCAAATGAAAAAAAAAATGTCAACTTTCACTTGGCAAATTAAAACTAAACAAGAAAGACATTTAAGTCATATTTGCTTATGAGATTATAAGACTTTTCTGGTTTGTTTCACAAGTTTTTAGATATTTGGCCAACACTCTCAAACAAAGAAACTGTCAGAAGGGGAAGAGCCAAAAACCCTCCAGGAAGACAAAAGATAAGCAAAAAAAAAGGTCTAAAAATTTCCTTACTTATTCAAATCTCCAGATTGGCTCTAAACAGTTAGGAAAAACACATGAGAGGTCAGTTTTAGAGGCTATTACAGAATGAAACACAGGTGATTATACAGACTAACAAAAAATAATATGAAGGAGGCGCCCAGTCCACTCACCAGAAGCATTTCTACTATGATCGATGGCATAAAAGCTTTTGGGACTCTCTTATGCATATATATATATATCTATATATTATATAATTATATAATTATATAATTATATAATATATAGATATATATATATATCCTATCAGGAAACACCACAAGGTAAAGGGTCAAAAGCTGTTATGTTCTCAGAGTTAGAGGATTAGTCATGTATTCAACACATATGATTGGGTTATCTTCCATGAGTCAAACATCTCTTCCTAGGAAAATCAGGATGAATAAAACACAGTCCTAAGCCCTCGGAGAGCTCTCTGCCTGATGAATATTTTACACTCTGGCAGGAGTGGGCTGCTTAGAAAACAGCAATCAGAACTTAGAAAACCTAGATCAGAACTTAGAAAACAGCAATCTTTTGTACCACTAGCCCCTACACATTAAAACTCCCACTAAGGCTGAGCCTCTGAAGGCCAAGACCCAAGTATTGGCTCAGTGGCTGGGAGATAAATGAGACGGGGAAACAGATCTGCCTGCAATGAAACTGTCTTCACATATTCTTTTTGGAGGGCTCACTTCACCCATGAAAAAGAGGAACAGAATCTAAATTCAGGGGGGAACGTTGGGAAAGGAAACCTGAAGAGGAAAACTAGCAAAGGAGTCGACCTTCAATCGCGCGAATTCCAGGGTTAGCCTTCATTTCTAGTTTAGAATCCATGTGGCCATCATTGTCACCACTACGGATCGTCCAGGACCCTAGGAAAACTTACACGCACTCTACTACTTACATTACACCCTCTCGCTCAGGTTTCAGCCACACGGCTAAAGTAAATGACGCCGCCAGCCTCGGAGAAGGAGGAGAAGAAAAGCAATTCTTGTGACTTCCAAAAATAAAACTTGTGGAATTGCTCTGGCAGTTGGGACACAGATCACGCTCGTCTACTGTGATGCAGCTCCTGAGGCCTTTGGAAAAGAGGGCCGTGTAGACGGGAGTTGAAGATCTATAGGGGCAATCCTGAATGCAAAGCCGCTGGGTACAGAACCCGAGACCCGCAGCAGCAGAGCTGTGACAGAAAGTGCTTCGGTCTGGGAGTCCACACGTCGCTTGGGTTGGCACAAGTGACACGTTCTTGAAAGCTCCCACATTCTCCAGCCTTGGGAAGAGACCCCGCGAGTCAGCCAAGGAGATGGAGGTGAAATACATAAAGATCAAGGTTTTGGTGACATGGGTCAAGAAGCAGAAGCCCAGGGAAAGAGCCCAGCCATTCATGTTCACCAAAAAGCATGCTTCTCCTAGCAAAGCATTCCTAAGTAAAAAATAAGACCAATGCCACTCGCCAGCCACACTTTGAAGCAGGGTGCTCTACGTGATGTTGAGAGACTCCATTTTCAGGAAACCGCATACACGTTTTCACACCGAGGGAACACCAGAGACGTTCTGGGCCATGGTGAAGGCATGAGTAACAGCTGGTGTCTGGGAAGCAAAAACAAAGTGTCAAGGAAAAGCTGCTATATCGTTAAAATTTAAGTTCATCCCAGGCTCGAGGACTTTGAGCCCCCGACAGAAAACATCGTTGAAATTCTCAAAGAAAAAACACTTGGAAGTACATTGTCTAGAGGAAAAGACTCCTTCCTTTGGTAACTGTCTTCGTTTGGGGGAGAAGTCAGATACCGGAATAGTCCACAGGACAACCAGTCTTATAAGTACAGCTATACACAGATACACGGATACGTATATATTTTGGTGCCTATATTTCACCAGCAGCCATTTCGGATTACCACGCTACCCCAGGGAATTAGCTCTATCTACTTAACAAGGGAAAGAATTGCATAGATTTTCTTTCCACACACACCTTATGTTGTAGCCCACAGCTAACTTACAGCTGTCCGAAATAAAGCTGGCAAAGCACTTTGGGCCCCCTCCCCCCCCCCCCCCCCTCCCAGCATGTGCAACAACTTTAAGCTCACAGTAAAGCTGATTAGAAACCCAACACCATCTGTCTGTCCTATGCCTTAATATTTAGCAAACGTTTGTGTTCGTGTTTCCTCATATGACTATGTATCTGTAGGTTAAATATGGACCCCTAATACTGCGTAAGTAATTGTCCTGATAAAAAGCTGAATTACCGTTTCTTTATTGCATTTCAACCAGTCCCCTCAGTGTGACAAATGACTCTTCAGAGGACCGCTGTCCCTCGTTGCCTGGCAACGCTGCGGTAACCCCTGGGTTACTCTCAGCAAATAGGCCACAGCGGCAGGAATGCAGCAAGGAAGACCCGGGTGCCCGAGGAGAGCATTCTGCAGGGCGAACACTTGGTTACCTGAAACCCAGAGCCTCAGAGCGCAGTCTGCTTGGTGGCCCGCCCGGAACTGAGCTTCCCAAGCTTTCAGCAGGTGCTTCAAGCAGTGGGAGGGACCTGGATAGGGCCAGGCCTGCATAATTTTAAAGTAGCAGTACACCTGATCCTATAATCCCCTTCATGCCCCTCCCCTTGCCTGCTTTCAGGCACCTCCATCCATTTAATCTTGGAATCAAAATGATCTGCCACTATTAGCAACACAAGGAGTCATTTCTAGGGTTCCCTCTCTTTTCTGGGGAGCAAAATGGAATTCTAAACCTTAATATACTGACGCACTAGAAGCTTGGTTCATGGATGTAAGTTTCTCTTACAAGCTGCCTTTTTCGCCTCTGGAGACCCTGCTCTAGATACATTTCTCTACATCGTGAGGAGCATCTGATGGCATTTCTATATGTTGCATCTGGAAATGGGAAATTTTAATTCAACTACAGAAGCAATAGGACTATTGACTTTTTAGCTGCCTAACTGGATATGAATATGTATATATTTATGAGTGCATGTTTGACATCAATTCTATCTAGGATTCTCTCTTTTCTACTTTCTGGGATATCTCATCCTAGATGAGAAATATCCTGAAGCAACCGATACTTCTATTGCTCCGATCTTATAGACGGAAATTTGTCTGGGAAACAACCAGTCCTTTGTGGTTCTGTTTTCTATAAGTTATCTTATTTAGAGACATGTTTAGAAATGAGAGAAATGTTTTATGGTGTTTTTTTATTAGTAAGGCAGCCAGAGACAAGACCCAAGTGTCATCTCTTTACCTTCCTCTACTTTCTCTTCAATGAAAGATCTGGAAACCACAACCTTTTATTTATAACCTGATCAGAACTAGTTGCTTCTAGAGGAACCTTTCATCTTTTGTCAAAATATCCTATTTTCTACTTGTTGTTTATTACAATCTTGCAAGGGCAAATTTCATTAAAAACAAGACCAGATAATATGCAGGGCCTTGAGAATTTGGGGGAAATTGAAAATAGATACATAGGAGGCAGTGAATTAGACAAATGCATTATTCAGACCTGTTACAAAACACTCACGTTTGTCCTTTAAAAAGTTATTCAATCAATGGCTTCCCCTTATGCCTTGTGAATCCAAGGCCTAACTTTTTAAATTTTGTAACTACAGTGTATCTTTTGGGTCACCATTCTGGGGATAAGAATTCTTCTACCACATAACTGCTGCTTTGTAGTAGGAAGTCATGACTCAAAATAGACAATCTAAGATTAGCGATTCTGCTCCACGTTCAGAAATTCTGCCTGTAACTTGCTAAGGCAGACAACGGACTGACACATCTCTCAACTTTTGCAGTTCGGTCCTATCAATCCCGAGGACACGTCAGTTAAATGAATTGGGCACCAACAGTTCCACCACCCCTAGAACTGCCTGAGAAATAAGGAGAGAAAAAGTGTACAGGAGGGAAGTTCAGCTAAACATGTAGCTATAAGCTT
>NC_081566.1:52696414-52949227 GCF_022355385.1 Mustela nigripes
TTCTTCTTCTTCTTCTTCTTCTTCTTCTTCTTCTTCTTCTTCTTCTTCTTCATTTATTTATTTATGTATTTTTTTCATCTATTTCTGTGGCTTCACTGGGTAGTTTAGGTTGGCTGCAGTCAGATGGTCTGATCTGGCCTCACTGTTTCAACTAGCAGTTGTCTTGACTGTCTTGGGAGTCTAATCCCAGGCTCATTCTGGTAGTAGCAGAAAAACTCCCAGCCATGTAAGATGGGAAGCCACCACGTGCAAGGACACTTCATGCCTCTGCTGGCATCACATTTGTTGATGTTCCACTGGCAAGAGCAAGTCACATGACCAAGCCCAGACTCAAGGTTATCAAATAGACTCCACCCTTCAAAGAAGGAATGGCGAAGTCACACTGCAAAGAGACACACACACATAATGGAAAGGATTTCTGACCGTTTTGCAATCTATCACAGAACTGCTAACAATTCTTTTTCTAATTGTAAAGACGTCATGTCACATTGAATCCTTAATTCCTTGTTCCGAATAAGTCAAGAAAATGGGGTTTTAATTAGACAATTCTAAGCAAGTTTATGCTCATTCTGGAAAAACTTACTGTAATAAGCTTAGTTTTTCAAGCACTTGAGAGTAAGTTTTAATGGGCAAAATCAAGTTGTATTTCCTATTCCTATAGGTTTTTAGCACCCAGGGAATTGTTGTTAAAATTGTTAAACTTCTAGCATAACTGATCAAGGAAAAATAACAGAGGTATTATAATAATGGGTATGTAAATACAGGTAGAAACTAGGTATAACCTGATTATAAGTCTAAAAAATATTGTAGATACTTTTATGAGAATTGTACTTGAATTCTTAGGCAAATTAGACAAATTTCTAAAAACATTTCCAACCTAAGCTAATTTGAGAAGACAACTAGAAACAACCCAAATTAGTTAAACTAATTCTAATTTTTATACCTTCCAAATGGAATAAAAGAAAATATTTCCCAATTTACTTTATGAGGCTAGTATAACTTTGATACACATATTAAAGAAAAAAACAGAAGAATATAAAAAAGAAAAATTATAGGTCATTCTAAAGTAAATAAACTCAAAAAAGAATTCTGAATAAAACATAAGCAAATTGAGTCCATAAGTGTATGAAAAGATTAAAAGATTAAATCTCCTGACAAAGTTGGGCTCATTCAGAATTACAAAATTTACTTGAACTTAAATGCATATTAATATAATTCACCATAAAAATATACTAAAGAAAAAAGTTCTTGTGATTTGTTTGGGAGCAAAATCCTTAAGAAAAGATGATTAATTTAGAACCAAAAACTACTTATTTAGAATGAAAGCCTTCAACAAACTAAAAACATAACTTGACATAGATTTGGCACTTTTGTAAAATCAGGAGTAGAACAAGGACACAAACCATCACTGCCTCTATTCAATATTTCACTAGCCAGAGCATTGAAATAAGGAAAATGAATATGGAGGTTAGTACTGAAGTGATTATCAAATGTGATCTCTCTCTAGATAACACCATCTGAAGACAAGTATTTGACCTAAGTTCTGGAGAGAAGATACACGTATGACCCATGCTGTTCCTCAGTTTCTGGGGCTCTCTCTTTTTTTTTTTTTTTTTTTAGGCACATACTACTTGACCCCTTGTCAAGTTAGAGGTGGTCACGTGACATGCTTTAGCTAATGAAATATGAGCAGTGACATGTGCCATTACCAGGGCGAAGCAACGAGTACCAGTGTGCAATTTACTATGTTTGCTCACTCTCTCTTTCACTCTGCCACGTCCAGATGGTGCTGCTCTGTCGGCCTCTTTCCCTGGCTGGGAAGACATAGATCAGAGTCCCCCCTGCCGACCCTGTTGGACATGTAGCATGTGTGAGAAATAAACTTTTATTGTTTAAAGGAACTTTTTTGAAATTTTGGTCTTCTTTATTACTGCAGAATAATTTAATCCAATCTGATATACAGATCGATGGACAAAAATCAATTGCACTTCTCTATGCCAGTTAAAGAATGAACTAAGCAAACTAGAAAATGTAACTAACCAAATGATGCTGTTTATAAGGTACTTAGGAAGAAATCTAAAAAGTGCATTACTACTATTAAAAAAAAACTAAGCTTTATTGATTAACATTTAAGGGACCCAAAACAAAGGGAGAGATAGATTATGTCCTTGGATTAAATGACTATCATAAGGATTATGTTTTTATATGGTAATCTATTAATCCAATGCAATTCCTATAAAAATCTATTAATCCATGCAATTCCTATAAAAAAAGAATTTTCCTATAAAAATTCCTATATTTATGGAACTTGACAAACTTACTCTAGAGCATAAAAGAAGAACAAAGACCTACCAGTATCTAAGGCATTGCTAAAGTAAAACAAGGCAACAAGAATCTGTCTTTGCTAACAGATTTCAAGAGATATATTAAAGTCATATAAATTAGGAGAGTGTAACATTAAAGCAGAGACAGGGGGAAAAAAAACAATAGAAACATAAAGAACCACAAGAAAATATTCACATCCCTATAGAGACTTATATTTATTTCTGCATATCATTATAAAAAAGACTAAATCAATAACAGTTTCAAGGAAAATTAATTACCCTTACTAGAAAATAAAAGGAAACTGAATCCCAATCTCTCACCAAATATAAAAATTACCACATACAGGTAGATTGAAACTTAAGTGAAAGCAGCAAAACTTTAAAATCTTTTGAAATTAAAGAAGACATTTTAATGCCTTTGAGACTGGAATGTATTTCTTAAAAGGGCACAAAACTTAAAAGATAAATAAATGTGACTACATTAAAACTAAGAATTTCTGCCTAAACGTCCTCATAAAGCGATAACATAAGCCATGTAGGGGACATGTCACACATAACAGAAAGAAAGATTACTATACATAATATTTACACAGTTCCTACAAATCAAAAGATAAATACTGAATTTTTTTAAAGATGTGATAGGAACAAGCATTTCACAGAAGAATAAACACAAGGGTCCAATAAACTTATAGGAAGTGTTCAACCTTATCAGTAATCAGAGAAAAGCAAATTAAAGGCCCAATGAGATTTTATTTAGATAGTACAGATTTTAAATCAGGAAAATGCCAGTTGTAATGGACAGTAGGTAGTAACAGGAACCCTCAATATTTCTGGCGGAAGAGTAAATTGACATAAAAGCTTCAAAGAGCAATTTGGTATATTTAGAAAATTTAAAGCTACATATATCCTAAGAAACACAAGTTTCCACTTACATATCTGCATTAGAAAACCAGGGGGTATAGTCCACGTGCACACAGTTGCTGGTTTCGGTAATGCCAGGAAGTTGGAAAGGACTCGATGTCTGTGACAAATATCAATAAGCTGTTATCCTATTACAATGAATTCTGCTGCTTATCTCATTCTATACATTTTTTTCTTATTCATTCTACTTTTCTCCTGGATTTTGTGGGTTTCTGTGATAGAAGATGGCTGTTGAAACAGTTCTCCAATCAATTAGGGCGCGTTTCTTCTGACACAGGTGAAAATGGGTAAACACAATTAAAGCACATTTAAAAAGAGGAAGAAAAACAACTTCTTCCCTCCTCCACCCCATCCATTTTCTTTTTCTTTTAAAATTACATAAGTACCATATGAGCACCGTAGAAAAGATTTTTAAAGCAATGTGGGGAGAAAAAATAAAAGACTTTGGCCACATCCCACAATCATCTACTCATTACGCCTCTGCTGTTAAAATCTTTACCTTTTTCTGCAAACACGAAGCATGAATTTTCTACACAAAACAGAGTCAACATTCTGAAAAACTTTAGGAAAATGTTTCCTATTTTTGAAATATCTCTTCCATTTCCTTTTGCAGCTTTCTGAACCAATACAACTCCTTGCAATGCTTAACATTCAGAGAGTAAATGAAATCACTTTTTTTTTTTTCCTGGTGAATAGCAATAATTCGCCTATCACTTGGTTTCCAAATTCTTACTAAGGCTGCTAAGACAAGGTACCTGGGAATAAATCTAAGAAGCAGCATATATGAGTAAAAGTGACATTATCACCCACAAGAGAAAGTTTAAAAGAAGCCAAGGTCAAGTGGCCCCCTCCCCTTATGTGCTAATTTTAATCAAGAAAGGAGCCCCCAGCATTTTGCAGGTTTCCAAATGACTACAACACCTAGAAAACCCTGATTACCTGCAATGTACAGGTAACATGACATGTAACAAAAGCAAGAAATAAACCCATATGGTTTGAAGCCTTTGATTTGTTAGGATCGTTTGTTATGAGAGTAGAGACTACCTCATGTGGTACACAGAGCCCGCTGCATTTCCCAATACTCCCACACAGGCACTAGGGTAATTGCCAACACTCCTATCACATGTTCTAGAACAAGACTGGTACACTGCATGGACAGCCAATGACATAATCTGCATCCACAGCAATGCATTTCCTCCTGTCTGCTGGCAGGCCTTACCCCACAGCAGGGAAGCATCTACTACAGTGCCTAGAAGGCAGTTATAGCATCTTTAATTTTCTAGGTAAATCTGAGAAAACAGCAGCTAGTTGGCCCCCAGAGCCAACGAAGAACAAAACAGAAAACAAAAAGCTGACCACATTCTTTTCACGTGGGTCTTGCTTGGAAAAGGAGATCATTTATTCTGGCAAGAAAACCTCTCTTAGAGAGAAATCTCCCCAATAAGGGCCTGTGGGAAGAAGAGGATGGGCAAAGGGAGGGCTGGACCAGAGCAATGAGATGGTATGTAAGGTGGAAGCAAGTTAAGTCAGAGAAAATAACCAGAGTTGATGGGGACATAGTGTGGGGAACCGTCTCAAGGCTGGTCACCCACCCCAGATGGCAGGCCAACTAGGAAGTTCCCCTTTTTTCCACATTCATTCCTGAAGTGTCAGGCAGGAGCTGCACCTTAATTCTCCAGAAAACTCCACTGTGCTATAGAAGGGAAGCCCCCTTTCTTGGAAGGGGTTAGCAACTTTCCCAGGGGCTCCATGGAAGCTGACTTGTCCCCATTGTTTGATTCTCCAAGCCAGGTCTAGAACCTTGATAACGGAGCATTTGCCTCCTTGAAAATATCAGAAATTTCAGAATATCTCACAGCCAAAGATAAACAAGCCAAGAAAATGAAAAGCCCCAGGACAGCGTTCCCTGACAGAGCCAGAGACATGGCCACAGAGATGTGACCCTCGAAGGCTGAGTTGGCCACAATCCAATCTGAAGACAGTCACTGAAAAGACAAGCAAAGCTTCATGCCTGGCTGCATCTCCCATAAGATGTGGAGAAGCTGGTGGGGGAAGTATGATATTTTAGGAAATTGCTCCTCCTCCCCCAACCAAAATAATTAAAGGTTAGATGAATGAACCATACCCCCCCCCCCACCCCCCGCCATCAGCCAGAGCATCAGGACAGGAGGTTAACACTTAGTGGTTAAAATGCAAGCTCCCCAGACAGTCTGGGTTAAAAGCCTGACTCCCCTGCTTATTGCCTATGCATTGTTGGTGGGTTACTTTCTTGCTTTGGCTTTCTCATCTACAAAATGAAAATGTGACCTATCTCTTGGGGTTGTTGGGGGATTAAATGTAGAGAACAAAAGAAATGACTGGGTTTTCACAGTTAGCATTTGTTATATTTTTTTTACTATTTATACTTAATGAGATAGTTTGTATATCCAAAGTCAAAAAGAATAAATACATTTGGAGGAAGTGCCACCATAATATTTCTCTGTCATTAAAAAGTTTACCAAACACTTTCATAGATAACTTCATTTGATCTTTATGACAAGTCTACAAACTGGATAAAGACCACATCACTCCAAAAATACACATGAAGAAAATGAGAATCAGGACTTAAAAGCACCTTACTCAAAGTCACTTGACTGGTAAGTGGCAAAGCTTGGACAGAGCCCAGATTATCTGCATTGAGCCTCATGCCTGTCATTTTATACCAAAGTCGAGCTAAGCAGGTTTCATAGAAGTGGGGTGGGATGTTGAATTATGCCTAGAAAGTTGATGGTTTTTATAGAGAACAATGAACATTTGGCTGACAAAAAAAGAACCTAAGTGAAGATATTGAACTTAGACTATTGTCCCACATATACGGGACACATTTTTCCTGTAGAAATATGCAGAGAAATACAATTCAACCCTCTAACATTGAATTTATCAGATTTCCAGATTTTTCTGAAAATGTTCAAAGTTTTCACAAGGGTATTATAAAGGTACTATAGGTATTGTACTATACCTAGTTATAATAAGGCAACATTGACAAGGGTATTATAAAGCAACTTTAAAGAGCCTCAGTTTTATATTCAATATCTAGGTCTTATCAGTTATTATTCTCTTGCCTTGACCAAAATTGTTGAACACATGTTCATATACTTCTTAAATTATGCAAACTCTCCAATGATCCAAGAATTGTATTTGTTTGAGGCATAAAAGCTTCACCTCGATATTTCAGGTTACACTGGGGCAGGAGGAGAACTTGATACCGCTGATAGCATGTGGCAGGCCATCTAATTCCTGTCCATTCTTTCTTCTCAGCCTGGGTAAGGGCTCAGACTGAGCCTGGCAGGTGAATTCGAGAGTGGCTCTCTAGCTCTGTGCCTGGCAGCGACCTAACAGCTGGGAAGCAGAATGGGACAGGTAGTGGCAGGCAAGTTAATGGCTGGCGAGCAGGACAAACAGGTGGGTGTGGGTCTGAAAATGAAAATGACACGATGTGGAGAAGGACATCAGGGAAGCAGAGCACAGAACTGAGCTCAAGCCAAACAGACAATCAGCAATAATTAAGGGTCAAGTTTCTACAGAGAGCTGCGCCTCTCGGAATGACATGACACCTCTTTCAAGAGGTGGGAAAGCTCTGGATTGCCTGAAACCCATGAGTGTGTGGTTTCATAACATTTTTGAAAAAGTGCCATTATCTTGAAGGGAGAATCATGAAGACAGAGCATGACACACCAAACAGGGCACTAAACAGGGAGGGTGGTATGTTTGGTCTTCGACACTCAATCCGATTGAAGTATACCTAAGACAAAGTAAGTGAAGGTTAAGGTATGCTATATTTAGAAGAAGTGGAGGACACAAAAGTAATGATGGGAACAAAAATTGCTTTGCTTAGGAGAAAAAAAATGTGTTTGAGAGATGTTTTTGTTTTGTTCTGTTTTGTTTTGTTTTGATTGCGGGAAAATAACATGGAATGTGCTATACTAGCAAATGCTCCTAAAGGGATTTTTGTATCTCTCCACTGTAACCTACTTATTTGGCTTATTCATATTATTTTTAGGTTCAGAGGACAAATGCTTCAAGAAGAGGAGAACAAGAAATAGGGAAATGATTAGGACAGTAAAATTGGAACAAAATAGATCTGCAGGACAGTTTCTAAGACATACACTATCACATTTTTAGTATAAATAACATGGATAGTTGGAGAAATAAGAGGTTTTACTTAGAAATCGCATATACGAGAAGTGACATGATGCTCAGTCCCAATGGGACTAAATATTGTTTCTATTTGAACCAACCCAGGTTTCCTGATGCCCAAGCCAACATGATTCCTACCTCACTCCATACCCACGAACATATTTGATTACTATGTAAAATCAAAATGTGCATGAATAGAGCGGTGACAGAACATAAGCTATGAGCAATTTTTCGAAATAGTAACAGTACTATTAATAATGCTGTGTGTATAGTAGGTATCAAACACCACGTGGGAAATAATAACCTCATCTAACCTCAAACAATCGTTAACACTGTCCCTATTTTAGATATCATGATGTTGAATCTTGGATATTAAATAATTTATTAAAGTCTGACAATTAATATTTAGGAGGATAATCAAGATTCAAATCAAGCTCCATCTAAATCTTCACCACAATGCCAGGTTGTTCTTAAAAGTGTTAATCTCAGAGAATATTCCAGTGGTAGACATTTTTTTTCTAAATATATCCCTTAAAATAATTAAGGTTATAATAAGCATCTACAGTCTACCAGGCACTGGGCTATACTAATTGATGAATGGATACAAATCCTAAGAAAGCTCTTGAAATTGAGGATTGGCCCTTTGCTTTAAGAAAAAAAAAAATTATTTCAGGAGAGAATAGAAAGCCTCTAGTTTAATTGTGATGCCCAGAAAGCAGCCCCTTTTGGCTGTAGTGTGTTCAGATGTCTCCAGTTCTGTTGTTCTAAAATAACATTAATAGAGCAGGTTTAGAAGGATTAACTGAGAGAAAGCCATGAAGATGGGAAAAAATGTGGAGTAAAACACAGTTTTGAATGAGTACTTGATAAGATTGAAGTTATTGGCAATAAGGGAATCACTTTATGTAGGGGCAAATGAATCGGCTATAATTTTAACCTAAAGTACCACTATAGGGGTTGTAAAATTCTTTCTACTTGGATAAATACTCTCTATTTCAATTGCAGTTTGCATTGAGAATGCAGTAAAGAGTAACCTAACTTAACGAGATACTATGACCACAAAAAAAGGAACTCTTTGTTAAAGAGTTGCAAAGCTGACCATCAGAATTGAAATAGAATTAGAACACAGTCTTCAAATAACTCATCTAAAGCAGAGTAGAGTTCAAAAGAAATTTGTATGTGTAAGGCTCTGATGAGACATATGATAGCTGAGAAGTGGGCTACAGGAAAGAATTACTTGAAGATTGATCACGGGACATACTATATCCTCAGAACCTCTATGAGGAAGGGTCACTGGGCATGACTGTATCATATCCAGTTGAATATCAACACACATCTAGTAATTAATGATTTGTTGAATGAATGGAGGAGTGAAAAAATGATCCGAATCTAGAATCAACTCATGGTTTGAGAGCCAACCCATACGCTGGACTGCCATGCTCTATGTTCCAGTTTTGGCTTCAGGGGACATATAAATCCCAGAACTATAGCAAGATACACTAGTTTTGAGAGTTCCTAAAAATACCAACATAAGGTAAATAAAGATGTGGAAAACTGGCAGACAGAGGGAAAGAGAGAAACCAAAAGAATCAGAGAGTAAAAAATAAAAGAAAAAGAATTTTAGACCAAGATGGCTGAGGGGTAGGAAAACTAAATTTCTTCTGGTCCTAGAAATTCAGCTAGATAGTAATCAAACCATTCTAAACACCTACACACTCAACCAGAAGATTGAAGAGAAGAATAGCAGCAATTCTAGGAACAGAAGTGACCACTTTTTGGGAGAAAAGTGAATCTGAGGTGATATACAGGAAGATAGATTGTGAGGGGAGGGGCCAGCTCTTGGCAAGTGGTAGAGCAATGGAGCACAAAGTTGGAACTTTTAGAAGTCTGCTTCACTGTGAGATGTCACTCCAGAGGCTAATCAGGGGGTGGAGCCCTCACAGGGAGAGTGTGATCTCAGGACCCACAGAGTCACAGAAAGACCAGAGGTGTCTGAGTGCAGCAGAGCTTCCAGGTATCAGAGCAGGGAAGCCAGCTGCAGAGATGGAGCAGAGAAGGGGGGCTCTCAGCTTGGGGTTATCTTAAACCATGATCCGAGGCATTCAGGCCACTATTCTTCAAGCAGGGACCCCACAATTGGCAGATCCAGGAAGATCCACACTTCCTACATTGGGAGGAGTGGTGCGAGACTCCAAACAGGGCCATAGCCAGAGATAGAAATGCTCAGTCACAGGCTGGGTGACCACAGAGTGCAGCTGGAGATGAGGTAGACAGGAGGGATTGACTGCTTTTCTCTGAGGGCACATTGAGGCCCCAAGCTCTTGGCTATTCCAAGGCTGGAGATTGGGAGGCCACCAACTGCATTCTCCTCCTCCAAAGCTATATGGAAAGAGTTCAGGGAAAAAGAGCTACCAAGCAAAAATCCAGGCAGATTGTTAGCAAGGGCAGAGCAATTCCACCTCGGACAAAGACATATGAGAATCACTGCAAAAGTCTCCTCCCCCAGAAGATCAGCAAGATCATCCAACCAAGACCAAGTTTGCTGATTGATGAGAACTGCAAAGCACCAGTGTTAGGGAAAAACAACACTTAGAATTCATGGCTTTTTCCCATGATTCTTTAGTCTTTCAAAGTTAAAATTTTTAATTTTCATTGTTTTTTTCTATTTTTCTTTTTCTGAAATTTTCTTCTTTGCTAATTTAACCCATTTTAACTACTTTATCATATCAATACCTTTTTAAAATCTTTTTTACTTTTCATTTTTATAGTCATATTCTATCCCTTCATTATATTTAACCTTTTTTTTAAAATATACATATAAGTTTTCTTTCTTTAAAATTCCAGGATAATTTTTTCTAACAGACCAAAATACACCCTAAATCTAGCATATGGCTTTGTTCTAGTCTCCAGCCTGAACACATTCTCTCCTTTTTTTTCTTTTTTCAACAACTTGTCAATTCAATTTTTTAAAATCTTTTTAAATTTTCATCTTTACAGTCATATTACATCCTTTCATCATGTTTACCATGTATGTTTTTCTTTCTTTAAAATTTTGGTAGGCAGGGGCGCCTGGGTGGCTCAGTGGTTAAGCCGCTGCCTTCGGCTCAGGTCATGATCTCAGGGTCCTGGGATCGAGTCCCGCATCAGGCTCTCTGCTCAGCAGGGAGCCTGCTTCCTCCTCTCTCTCTGCTGCCTGCCTCTCTGCCTACTTGTGATTTCTCTCTGTCAAATAAATAAATAAAATCTTTAAAAAAAAAAAATTTGGTAGGCAGTTTCTCCTAACTGACCAAATTACACCCAAAATCAAGTATGAGGTTCTGTTCTATTCACCAGCCTAATTATATTTCTATTTTTCCATTCTTTTCCCCTCAGTTTCACGTCTCTTCTTATTTGGTTAGTGTATATTTTTCTAGGGTTGTGGTCACCCTTTCAGCATTTTATTATCTCATTCATCTATTCTTCTCTGGACAAAATGACAAGCTGGAAAAACACACCCAAAAAAAGAACAAGAGGAGGTACTAATGGCAGGGGACCTAATCAATATGGATATTAGTAAGATGTCAGAACTAGAGTTCAGAATGATAATTATAAAGATGCTAACAGGGCTTGAAAAAAGCATGGAAGATACTAGAGAACCCTCCCTGGAGATCTAACCAAGTTGAAATGAAAAACAGTTATTAATGAGGTCCAATAAAAAATGGAGGCTCTTATTGCTAGGATAAATGATGCAGAATAGAGAATTAGTGATATAGAAGACAAATGCTGGGGAATAAAGAAGCTGAGAAAAAGAGACATAAACAACTACTGGATCATGAGAGGAGAATCTGAGAGACAAGTTATACCATAAGACAAAACAATATTAGAATACTTGGGATCCAAGAAGAAGAAGGGGGGGGGCACAAGATATATTGGAGGAAATTATAGCAGGGAACTTCCCTAATTTGGAGAAGGAAACAGGCATCAAAACCCCAAAAGGCATAGAGAGCCCCCCTCAAAATCAATAAAAATAGGTCAACATCCTGTCATCTAATATTAAAACTTGCAAGTCTCAGAGACAAAGAAGTCGTCCTGAAAGCAGCTTAGGACAAGTCTGTAACATACAATGGTAGCAATATTAGATTGGCAGCAGACTTATCCACAGACACATGGCAGGCCAGGAGGAACTGGCATGATATATTCATAGCATTAAATGAGAAATGTATGCAGCTAAGAATACGATGTCCAACTAGGCTACTATTGAAAACAAAGGAGAAATAAAAAGCTTCCAGGACAAACCAAAACTAAAAGAATTTGCAAACACCAAACCAGCCTTACAGAAAATATTCAAAGGGGTACTCCAAGCAAAGAGAGAGCCTAAAAGTAACAGACCAGAAAGGAACAGGGACAATATACAGTAAGAGTCGCCTTACACAGAATACAATGGCATTAAATTCATATCTTTCAGTAGTTACCCTGAATGTAAATGGCCTAAAAGCCTCAATCGAAAGACACGGGGTATCAGAATGGATTAAAAAAAACAAGACCCATCGATATGCTCTCTCCAAGAAACTCATTTTAGACCTAAAGACACCTCCAGATTTAAAGTGAGGAGGTGGAAAATAATTTACCATGCTAATGGACATCAAAAATAAGCTAGGTTGACAATCCATATATCAGACAAATTAGATTTTATAGCCAAAGACTATAATAAGAGATGAGGAAGGACACTATATCATACTCAAAGGGTCTGTCCAACAAGATGATCTAACAATTTTAAATATCTATGCCCCTAACATGGGAACAGCCAACTGTATAAACCAATTAATAACAAAATCAAAGAAACACATTGACAATAATACAATAATAATAGGGGACATTAACATCCCCCTCACTGAAATGAATAGATCATCTAAATAAAAGGTCAACAAGGAAATAAAGGCCTTAAATGACACACTGGACCAGATGGACATCACAGGTATATACAGAACATTCCATCCCAAAGCAACAGAATATACATTCTTCTCTAGTATACATGAAACATTCCAGAATAGATCATATCCTGGGTCACAAATCAAGTTTCAACCAGTACCAAAAGACTGGTATATTTTCAGACCACAATGCTTTGAAACTAGAACTGAACAACAAGAGGAAAGTTGGAAAGAACTCAAATACATGGAGGCTAAAGAGCATCCTACTAAAGAATGAATGTGTCAACCAGGAAATTAAAGAAAAATTTAAAAACTTCATGGAAACAAATGATAATGAAAACACAACTGTTCAAAATTTTTGGAACACAACAAAGGCAGTCCTGAGAGGAAAGTATATAGCAATACAAGCCTTTCTCAAACAAGAAAGGTCTCCAATACACAACCTAACCCTACACTTAAAGGAGTTGGAGAAAGAACAGCAAGAAACCTTAAACCCAGCAGAAGAGAAATCATAAAGATCAGAGCAGAAATCAATGAAATAGAAACCAAAAAAACAGTAGAACAAAACAACAAAACTAGGAGATGGTTCTTTGAAACAATTAATAAGATTGATAAACCCCTAGCCAGACCTATCAGAAAGAAAAGCGAAAGGACACAAATAAATAAATCATGAATAAAAGAGGAGAAATCACAACCAACAACAAAGAAATGCAAACAGTTATAAGAACATATTATGAGCAACTATATGCCAGTAAATTTGACAATCTGGAAGAAATGGATGCATTCCTAGAGACATATAAATTACCACAACTGAACCAGGAAGAAATAGAATACCTGAACAGACCCATAACCAGTAGGGAGATTGAAACAGTCATCAAAAACCTCCCAACAAACAAGAGCCCAGGGCCAGACGGCTTCCCAGGGGACTTCTACCAAATATTTTAAAAAGAATTAATACCAATTATCCTGAAACTGTCCCAAAAAATCAAAATGAAAGGAAAACTTCCAAACTCATTTTTTGAGGTCAGCATTACCATGATCCCAAAACCAAAGATCCCATCAAAAAGAAGAATTACAGACCAATATCCTCAATGAACATGGATGTAAAAATTCTCACCAAAATACTAGCCAATAGGATCCAGCAGTACATTAAAAGGATTATTCACCACGACCAAGTGGGATTTATTCCTGGACTTCAAGGTTGGTTCAACAACTGAAAATCAATCAATGTGATACAATACATTGATAAAAGAAAGAATAAGAACCATAGGATACTCTCAATAGATGCATAAAAAGCATTTAACAAAATATAGCATCCTTTCTTGAGCAAAACTCTTCACAGTGTAGGGATATACCTCAATATCATAGATGCATAGATGCATCTCTCAATAGATGCATAAAAAGCATTTAACAAAATATAGCATCCTTTCTTGAGCAAAACTCTTCACAGTGTATGATATACCTCAATATCATAAAAGCCACCTATGGAAAAACCCACAGCAAATATCATTCTCAGTGGGGAAAAACTGAGAACTTTTCCACTAAGATCATGAACACAGCAGGAATGTCCACTATCACCACTGCTATTCAACATAGTACTAGAGGTCCTAGCACCAGCAATCAGACAACAAAAAGAAATAAAAGGCATCTGAATCAGCAAAGTCAAACTCTCACTCTTTCCATACTTTATGTGGAAAACCCCAAAGACTCCACTCCAAGACTGCTAGGACTCATACAGGAATTTAGTTAAGTGTCCGGATATAAAATCAATGCACAGAAAGCAGTTGCAGGGGTGCCTGGGTGGCTCAGTGGTTTAAGCCTCTGCCTTCAGCTCAGGTCATGATCTCAGGGTCCTGGGATCGAGCCCCACATCAAGCTCTCTGCTCAGCGGGGAGCCTGCTTCCCCCTCTCTCTCTGCCTGCCTCTCTGCCTACTTGTGATCTCTCTCTATCAAATAAATAAGTAAAAATCTAAAAAAAAAAAAATAAAGCAGTTGCATTTTTATACACCAACAAGACAGAAGAAGGAGAAATTAAGGAGTTGATCCCATTTACAACTAAGCCCAAAACCATAAAATACCTAGGAATAAATCTAACCAAATAAGCAAAGAATCTGTACTCAGAAAACTATAAAGTACTCATGAAAGAAATTGAGGAAGACACAATGAAGCTGTAAAACATTCCATGTTCATGGATTGTAAAAAAAAATTGTGGAACTGTCTATTCCACCTAAAGCAATTTACATGTTTAATGCCATCCCTACCAAAATACCATCAACTTTTGTCAAAAAAAATGGAACAAATAATTCTAAAATTTATATGGAACCAGAAAAGACCCCCAAAAGCCAGAGGAATGTTGAAAAAGAAAACCAAAGCTAGTGGCATCACAATTCCAAGCTTCAAGCTCTATTACAAAGCTGTCATCATCAAGATAATATGGTATTGGCACAAAAACAGACACATAAATCAATGGAACAGAATAAAGAGCCCAGAAATGGACCCTCAACTCTATGGTCAACTAATCTTCGACAAAGCAAGAAAGAATGTCCAGTAGAAAAAAGAAAGTCTCTTCAACAAATGGTGTTGGAAAAATTGGATAGCCACATGCAGAAGAATGAAACTAGACAGTTTCCTTACACTATACACAAAAATAGACTCAAAATGGGTGAAAGGCCTCAATGTGAGACAGGAATCCATCAAAATCCTTGAGGAGAACACAGGCAGCAACCTCTTTAACCTCAGCCACAGCACCTTCTTCCTAGAAACATCACCAAAGACAAGGGAAGCAAGGGCAAAAATCGAATATTGGGACTTCATCAAGATAAAAGGCTTTTGCACAGCAAAGGAAACAGTTAACAAAACCAAAAGACAACCAACAGAATGGGAGAAGATATTTGCAAATGACATATCAGATGATATCCAAAATCTCAACACTCCAAGAACAAAGAACAAAGAACAAACAGTCTAATCAAGAAATGGGCAGAAGGCATGAACAGACATTTGTGCAAAGAAGACATCAGGATGGCCAACAGACACATGAAAAATTGTTCAGCATCAGGGAAATACAAATCAAAACACAATAGATACCACCTCACACCAGTCAGAATGGCTAAAATTAACAAGTCAGGAAATGACAGATGTTGGCGAGGATGTGGAGAAAGGTGAACCCTCCTACACTGTTGGTGGGAATGCAAGCTGGTGAGGCCACTCTGGAAAACAGTATGGAGGTTCTTCAAAAAGTTGAAAATAGAGACCCTATGACCCAGCAATCGCACTACCGGGTATTTATCCTAAAGATATAAATGTAGTGATCCAAAGATGCACATGCACCCAATGTTTAGTGCAGCAATGTCCAGAATAGTCCAACTATGGAAAGAGCCTAGATGTCCATCAACAGATAAATGGATAAAGATGTGGTGTATATATACATTGGAAAATATTATGCAGCCATCAAAAAACAAAATCTTGCATTTGAAATGACATGGATGGAACTAGCGGGTATTATACTGAGCAAAATAAGTCAATCAGAGAAAGACAATTATCATATAATCTCATTCATATGAGGAATTTAAGTAACAAGACAGGCTTATAGGGGAAGGGAGGGTAAAATTAAACATGATGACAACAGAGATGGAGACAAACCTTAAGAGACTCTTAATATCAAGAAACAAACTGAGGTTTGCTGGAGGGGAGGGGTTTAGAAGGATGGGGTGGTTGGACATGGGGGAGGGTGTGTGCTATGGTGGGTGCTGTGAATTGTTTAAGACTGATGAATCACAGACCTGTACCCCTGAAACAAATAATACATGTTAATTTTTTAAATATATAAATAAAGAAAGAAAAAAAACTGAAATTACAGAGTTTCTAGAACATACTTATAATGGGAATACTATGTATCTAATTCTATGATATAATAAAAGCAGTGATTTGAAGAAGAAAAAATTTTAAATAGGGTCAGAAGTTCCAAATGGACTTTTTAAAAAGTCAACATTGTGTCTCTATGAATTTGGCTATTATAATTACCTCATATAATTATCATATATGGATATGATATATGGAGTCATATAATATTTGCCCTTTTGTGTCTTATTTCACTTAGCATAATTTTTTAAAGATTTTATTTATTTGACAGAGACAGAGAGAGCAAACACAAGCAGGGGGAGCAGCAGAGGAAGAGGGAGAAGCAGGCTCCCACTGAGTAGGACGCCTGATGTGGGACTCAGTCCTAGGACCCTGGGCTCTTGACCTGAGCTGAAGGCAGATGTTTAGCCGACTGAGCCACCCATGTGTCACATCACTTAGCATAATGTTATCAAGTTCCATTCATTTTGTAGTACAGGTCTGGGGCACCTGGGTGGCTCAGTGGGTTAAGTCTCTGCCTTTGGCTCAGGTCATGATCTCAGGATCCTGGGATCAAGCCCCGCATCAGGCTCTCTGCTCAGCAGGGGGCTTGCATCACCCCCCTCCCCCCCGCCCGCGCCTGCTTCTCTGCCTACTTGTGATCTCTGTCTCTCTCTCTCTGTCAAATAAATAAAATCATCAACAACAAAAAAATTTTTGTAGCACAGGTCAGAATTTCCTTCCTTTTTTAAGGCTGAATAATTTTCCTTTTTAAATATTTATCACATTTTCCTTATCCCTTCCTCTCTCGATGAGCACTAGAACTGCTTCCATATTTTGGCTACTGAAAATAATGATGCTACCAACAGTGAAGTACAAACATCTGTTCAAGTCCCTGCTTTCAATTTTTTGGGTATGTACCCAAAAGTAGAATTGATGGATCACATACTAATTCTATGTTTAATGTTTTAAGAATCCACCATAGTATTTTTCACAGGGGCACTACCATTTAAATTTTTACCACAAATTTGTAAGTAATAGAATTTCTCCATAACCTCACCCACATTTATTACCTCCTGGTTTGGTTTTGTTTTCTTTTCATTAATAGCCATCTTATTGAGTATGAAGGAATACCTCATTGTGGTTTTGATTTGCATTTCCCAATTACTAGTGATGTTAAATATTTTTTCATGAGTTCACTGGCCCTGTATGGGCTCTGACATAAATTTAAACCTAAACATATAAAAACCGCAAGTTTTTTCTTTGTGATTACCTTATTTCTTTATGACATAATTTTATACCTAAACATATAAAAATCACAAATTTTTTATTTGTGATTACCTTGTTTCTTTATGCTTAAAACTGTGTAAACTTCCTGTGATCTGCAAGAAACTCATTTGTGGTATAATTTTTAATTCAAGTATTGTTTTTAAAGTTAACTATTAGCAGAGCACCATTTGTTAATGTAATCTACATTTCTAAATATAAATAAATATGACAGAGACACTTTAATCATATAAAAATTATATATAAGATTTGTTTCTGAGCTGTCTTATCTGTTATAGAATTCTGTTGGATCTTTTACCTTGACTTCATGAAATATTAAAGAATCACATTATGTCTTAATAATAAGTAAAATAAGTAACCCCCACATTTCCCCATTCTTTGAAAAAGTTATTTGTGCTTCTTATAATTTTTCTTTTTTAAAAAATTTATTTATTTGGGGGAGAGAAAGAGAGATAGAGAAAGACCAGGAGGAGGGTAGGGGCAAAGGAAGAGAGGGAGAGAGAATCTCTAGGAGACTCCCCGCTGAGTGGGGAACCTGACATGGGCTTGATCTCAAACCCTGAAATCACGGCCTGATCAAAAATCAAGAGTAAGATGGTCAACCAACTGAGCCACCCAGGTGTCCTACAATTATTCTTTCAGACTCTTGAATTGTATTTCTCAAAATTGAATAAAGAAATCTTGTCAGCATATGTGAGATGATGCCAAACATCTAAGATAATTTAAAAAGAATTAACATAGTTTGAAGTTTTATCCTTTCCTTCCAGGAATATGGTACATCTTTATATTTATTTAAGACTTCTTTTAAATTCCCAGGTAAATCTTTTTTAATTATAATTATTCATAAATTTCTCAAATATTTATTTTATTATTCTAATGTAATTTATATTTTTTCAACTTGTCCTATATGACAAATTTATTTTTATTAAAATGTTAAAATGATCATTGTTATATATGAAAAAGGTATTTATTTTTTATACATATATGTATTGTGTCACCTTATTGAAATATATTTCAAGTTTCCAGGTAACTTGGGTCTGAATTTCAGAATAGCAATTACAGAGTTGATGATGATATTACCTACTATTTTCTTTCTTTTTCAAAAATTTTTTCAGCATATGCTGAAAAAATTCATTATTTTTGTACCACCACCTACTATTTTCTTTTTTTTTTTAAAGATTTTATTTATCTATTTGACAGAGAGAGATCACAAGTAGGCAGAGAGGCAGAGAGAGAGAGAGAGAGGAGGAAGCAGGCTCCCCGCTGAGCAGAGAGCCCGATGCGGGACTCGATCCTGGGACCCCGAGATCACGACCAGAGCTGAAGGCAGCGGCTTAACCCACTGAGCCACCCAGGCGCCCCCACCACCTACTATTTTCTAATAGCTATTTCTTTAATTTTTATTTTATATAATATCACATTTACTGAAACATTCAGAACAAAATTTAGTAATGAGGGTAAGTAACAACAGGCACTATAAATGATTCTTACACTGTTGGAAAGCTATAAGACCAAAATTGCAAATATCACATACTCTGTTAAAAAGTCAACTGTGGGCTTTCTGGGTGACTCAGCTGGTTAAGATTCTGCTTCCAGCTCAGGTCATGATCCCAGGGGCCTGGGATTGAGACCCATATCCGGCTCCCTGCTTAGTACGGAGCCTGCTTCTCCCTCTCTCTCTGCCCCTCCACTCCTGCTCTCTCCTGCACTCATTCTCTCTCAAATAAATAAATAAAATCTTTTTTTAAAAAATGTCAACAATGTGTTTTGTATTTATAGGCGTTATTCATATTGCTTCTACAAATTTTAATTCACATTTCAAAAAAGATTTTTTTTTCATTTTGGTATAACAATGTAACATTTTATTGATAGTTTATTATATGACAGCTACCTCTACATTTTTGGAGGCAAATACACTCAGTTGTGATGGTTTATTCTTTTGATATATAAGTGAATTAGACATTGTGGTATTTTATTTAGGAATTTACATTAATATTCATGGATTAGAGGATAATTTTTATATTTTTATATTTGGTTTTGTTACCTTACTGGAATAATCTGGCAAGTTTTTGATCATTGACTGTGTTCTGGAAAAATATTTATAAAATAGGAATTAAATGTTCTTTGGAAGTTTTGGAAGAATTCAGAAAAAAAAAAACTGACCCTGGAGCTTTTGTTTGGGAAGAAGGTATAATTATTGAATAATTTTAAAATCTCCCCTCCCCCAAAAAATCCTCAGAAGAATGAAGTCAGTAAGATGGCACAGTAAGAAATCCAGAACACTTCCAATCCCAAAAAAAATCACCAATTCAACAACAAATGATGGCCAAATTCCTTCTATGAGAAATAAAAACTAATTGAAAGTCTCCTGCACCCCAGGTGAACAAAATACCAAAATCACCAAAGCCAAAGATTCAAGACACCTTATCACCAGAAACTCTTACCTCTGGCACAACCCCATGCAAATATAAAGAGATACACCACCCCTTGGATTTCCTTAGGAGAGGGAGAGAATTCATTCAGGCACCCAGCAACTCAACTTTTCAAAGGGGAATCCCCAAATAACTAGCTTCAGTCTTGCCAGTCTTAGAGCTTTAAGGGGTTTGGAACAGTTTACTGGCATGGGAAATGATGAAGACAATGACTTAACTAGTAGATATCAAGGCTCTCCCTCCCCCATCACCTAGCTCAGCACGGAGAAAAAAAAAAAAAATCCCAGCTCTCAGTTTGCCTCTGGGGTGAGAAAAGTTGATCCATGAGCCCAATGCCCCACCTCTCCAGAGATACCCAGAGAATGAGCAACTGTCTTTTCAGTCTTAGACTTTTGATGAGTCAGAAAAGGTCTAGCTATCTGGGGGCAATTAAGAACAGAGACAAGATTCTGGCTAGAAGTTGCTGTAGTCCCATCTCCCTGTTGAGCACAGAGTGAAGCTCCCAGCTTCTCCCTGGAGAAGGAAGGAGTTTGACTCAGTCTCCAGTGATTCAACTCTTCTGGGAGTGGCCAAAGGAAGGGGAATCAGTTTCCCTTGTCCCAGTGCATTTGCAGGACACTAGATGTCTGGAGACAGCAAAAAAGAAAAAGAAAAGGAAAGAGGAGAGGAGAAGAGAAGAGAAGAGAGACAGAGAAATAAAGGAAGGAAGGGAAGAAAAAAGGAAGAAAGGAAGGAAGAGTTAGACTACCAGTAAAATATGAGAGGCCCACCAGAATCTCTGGCTGGGCTTACTGGTAGGTGTCTTCTCCTGCACAAGATGAATCTGTTAAGAATAAAGAGGTGGCCACTTTGTCTAATGTGAAAACACCAGAAGAGTGTCAAAGAAAATGAAAAATTAGGCCAAGATTTTCCAAATAAAGGAACAAGATAAATCTCTAGAAACTGAACCTAATGAAATGGAGCTATATAATTTATCTGAGATGGAATTCAAAATAATGGTTATAAAGATGCTTACTGAGTTCAGGAGAGCAATGTATCAACAAAACAAGAATTTCAGCAGTGAGAAAATATTAAAAAGAAATCACAGCACCAGAGAACATAATAATGGAACTGAAAAAAGAAAGTCAGTAGAGGGATTCAGCAGTACACTAGGTCAACCAGAAGAAAAATAATTAGTGAACTCAAGGACAGGTCAGTGAAATAACTCAATTAGAAGAACAAAAAGAAAATAAGATTGAAAAGGAATGAAGAAAGCTTAAGAGACTAATGGGACACTACAGAGCAGAGTAATAAACACATTAAGAGGGTCTCAGAAGGAGAAGAGAAAGGAACAGAAAGCTTATTCAAAGAATTAATGGCTGAAAACTTCCCAAAATTGGCAAAAAGAAAAAAAAAATGGATATCAAGGTTCAAACACTCAAAAGACAAAGGGGGAAAAAAGAATAAAAAGAATTCCATACTGAGACATACTACAATCAAATACCAAAAGTTAGAAAGAGATTTTGAAAGTAGGACAAGAGAAAAAGGACTTGTCACAAACAAGGGAATTCCCATAAGATTATCAGATTTTTCAACACAAAGCTTGCGTGTCAAAAGTAAGTAGGATGATATATTCAAAGTGCAAAATGAAAAAACAACAACAACAAACCCCCTGCCATCCAAGAATACTATACTAGGCAAAATTGTCCTTCAAAAATAAAGGAAAGATAAAGATTTTCCCAAACGAAAATTGAGGAAGTTCATCACCACTTAACCTGCCCTACAAAATGTTAAAAGCAGTTTTCTCAGTTGAAATGAAAATTTGGTTAACAAACAACACAATAGCATAAGTAAATATGAAACACCTCACACCTGTCAGAATGGCTAACATCAAAACACAAAAAACAAGTGTTGGTGAAGATGTGGATAAAAAGAAACCTTCATGCACTGTTGGTGGGGATACCAATGGTGCAGCCACTGTGGAAAATAGTATGGAGAGTCCTCAAAAAATTGAAAACAGAACTACCCTATGATCTGGTAATTACACTACTGGGTGTTCAACCCCAAAATACAAAGGTCTATTAAAAGGGATACAAGCAACCCTATGTTTGTTGCAGAATGACTTGCAATAGCAAAACTACACAAGAAGCCCAAGTGCCCACTGATAGATGAATGAATGAAAATGTGGGATGTATATACCATTATATACATATATACTATTACTCATTCATAAAAAAGAATGAACTCCTGCCATTTGCAACAACATGGATGAAGCTAGAGAGTATAATGATAAGTGAAATAAGTCAGAGAAAGACAATTATCAAATGATTTCACTCATATGTGGAACTAAAGAAACAAATGAACAAAGGACAAAAAAAAAAGAGACAAACCAGAAAACAGACTCAACACTAGAAAACAAACAGATGGTTACCAGAGGGGAGGGGGGTAAGAAATGAGGGAATAGGTAAAGGGGTTTAGGAATACACTTATCATGATGAGCACTGAGTAATGTATGGAATTGTTGAACCACCATACTATACACCTGAAACTAATATAACACTGTAAATTAAATATACCAGAACTTTAAAAAAGAAGCAAAAGAAAATACAAATAGAGAATTCTGTATTCCTATAACGGTGGTGAGTAAATAACTTTTAAACTTATATAAACATTAAAGGCAAAAGTATTAAAAATAACCATAACAAAGAAATGGTAAGACATACACAGTAAATATATAAATTGTGACAACTAGAACATAAAGTGCGGGAAAAGGATTTAAGTGTACAGTTTTTGTATGCAGTTGAACTAAACATATTATCAGCCCAACACAGACTGTATATTTAAATAGACTATATATAGATGAGAATTTAAAATAGTTATAATCATCAGGTATTTTATATAAGCCACAAAGACACACACACTCACACACACACACACACACACACACACACACACACACTAGAAGCTGCACAAAAGGGAAAGCAATCAAAGCATAACAAAACAAAATAAAACAAAAACAGAGGGAAAGGGGTGCCTGGATGGCTCAGGTGCTTGTTAAGCATCTGCCTTTGGCTCAGGTCTTGATCCCAGGGTCCTGGAATAAAGCCCTGCACTAGGCTCTCCGCCTGGTGGGGGTGGTAGGGGTGGGGAGCCTCCTTCTCCCTCTCCCACTCCCCCTGCTTGTAAGTGTTCCCTCCCTCTGTCTTGTGTCTCTTGTGTCTGTCAAATAAATAAATAAAATCTTAAAAAAAAAAGAGGAAAAGACAGACAAAAGGAATAAAAGACTAACAGAAATTTAATGAAGTGGCAGTATTAAATCTTTATCAATAACTTCAATATAAATGGATTAAATTCTCTAATCAAAAAAGAGTAATATAATGGATTAAAAAAAATAAGACCCAAGGATATGCTGCCTTCAAGAGACCCACTTCAGCTTTAAAAACACACATATGCTGAAAACAAAGGGATAGATAGATATATTCCGTGCAAATGGTAACCAAAAAGAGCAGAGCTGATATGCTTACATCAGACAAAATAGACTAAGGAAAAAACAGTCACAAGAGATAAGGAAGGACGTTATATAATGATAAAAGGGTCAATTCACCAGAAAGACATAAGAATCATAAATACATATGCACCCAATATCAGAGATCCAAAGTACATAAAGTAAATATTGACAGAACCAAAGGAAGAAATACACAGCAATACAGTAATAGTAGGAGACTTCAATACAATATCCTACTTGCAATAATGTATATAACATTCAAGCAGAAGATCAATAAAGAAACACAGGACTTGACTATTACAAACCAAATGGACCTAGAATATATATACAGACATTCCACCCAACAGCATCAACGTATACAATCTTCTCATTGACCCACAAATCTTTCTCCAGAATAGATCAAAAGTTAAGTCTCAAAACAATTCTTAACACATTTAAGCAGACAGAAATCTTACCAAGTATCTTTTCTGGACAAAATAGAATAAAACTAGAAACCAATAGAAAGAAATGTAGAAATTTCACAAGTATGTTAAAATTAAACAACATACATTCAACAGCCATTGGATCAAAGAAGAAATCAAACAGGAAATTAGAAAATACTTTGAGAAAAATGAAAATTAACACAACCTATGAAAACTTATGGGATATAGCAAGAGCAGGACTAAGAAGAAAGTTTGTTGTGATATAGGCTTATGTTAAAAAAGAAGAAAGGCTGAAAATAAACAACTTAACTTTGTACCTCAGGGATCTAGAAAAGTGGAGCAAACTAAGCCCAAAGTTTGTGGGAAAAAAGGAAATACAAAACAGAAATAAACAAAATAGAGAATACAAAATCAAAAGTGTTGGGGAAACCAAGTTTTCTGAAAAGGTAAGTAGTCGACAAATGTTTAGCTAGACTAGGAAAGAGAGAGAGAAGATTTAAATAAAACAAACCATATTGAAAGATGAGACATTACAACTGATGCTATAGAAAGAACAAACAAAACAAACTCTAAGACCTGATATATAAATTCAGAAAAGCAACCGGATACAAAATTAGTAATAGAAACAGTACTGATTTTTGTATGCTAACAACAAACTATCTGAAAAGGAAATTAGGAAAGAAATACCATTTACAGTAGCACCAAAAGAAGAAAATAATTAGGGATAAACTAAAGTGGTGAAAACTTGTATGCCAAAAACTACAAAACATTAACAAAAAATTAATCAAGACAGAAAAAAAAAAGAAATTAAACAAGACAAATAGAATGAAAGTCATCCTGCATGCATGAATTGAAAGACTGGATATTGATAAGATGCCCAAAGTCCCCCAAATCATCTATAGATCTAATCCCATCCTTATCAAAATCCCAATGACATTTTTTGCAGAAATAGGAAAAAAATCTTAAAATTCATATAAAACCACAAAAGACTAGGAAAAACCATGTAATAAAATTTTGCTATCCATTCTTCATAGAAAAAAAAACCTCTTAGCTAGAAATAGAAGGGAATTTTCCCATCCATTAGAATACCAACCAAAGGGTGCCTGGGTGGCTCAGTGGGTTAAGACTCTGCCTTTGGCTCAGGTCATGATCTCAGGATCCTGGGATCAAGTCCTTCATGGGGCTATCCGCTCAGCGGAGAGCCTGATTCCCCCTCTCTCTCTGCCTGTCTCTCTGCCTTCTCGTCATTTCTGTGTGTGTCAAATAAATAAAGAAAATCTTAAAAAAAAAAATAGAATACCAACCAAAAACTGTTGATGGGAACATAAATTAGTACAGCTACTACAGAAAAACAATATGGAGTTTCCTCAAAAAATTAAAAATAGAAATAGCATATGATCTAATAATTCCACTATTGGGTGTTTATTAAAAAATGACAACACTAATTTAAAATGATATAAGTACTCCTATGTTTATTGAAAAAATATTTACAATAGCCAAGCTATGGAAGCAAGCATCCCTCAATGGATAAAGAGGTGATAAATATACATGCAAGGAAATAGTATACAGCCATAAAAAGGATAAGATCTTGCCATTTATGACAACATGGATGGGCCTGGAAGGGATTATGCTAAGTGAAATAAGTCAGACTAAGACAAATACCATATGATTCACTTATATGTGGAATCTAAAAAAAAAAAGGAAAGAATAAACAAAAACAGAATCAGATCTATAAATACACAGAACTTGCCAGAAGAAAGGGGGCATGGGAGAGGAGAGAGGGAAGAAAGGGAGAATGGGAAAAAAAACAGGTGAATGGAATGGGAAATACAGGCTCACAGTTATGGAAGAAGAGGTATTCATAGGGAATAGAGTCGATGGTATTGTAATAGCAGATGGTAGCTACCGTTGTGGTGAGCATAGCATAACATATAGAGATGCTGGATAACTAGGTCGCACACCTAAAATTAATGCAACATTTTGCATCAACTCTACTCAAAAAAATTAAGAATACTAACAACAACAAAAAAGGACTATAGCAGATATAATTAATGGTGAATAGAGATCCATTGTCACCATTTCTATTCATCATTAAACTCTGGGCTAATGCAATGACGTGAAATAAATGTTATAAATCGGGGAAAGAAAGAAAGCATTCACACACACAACGATAAGGAGTATGCAGAAAGTGCAAAAACACCTACACACTACTAAAATGAAGGAATAAATTTAGCAAAGGAGGAGAAGATCAAAACATAAACATCAATTGTGTTTTTAACCTAATAGCACAATTAAAAATTAAGAGTTATCATTAGAGTAGCATAATCAAAACAATAAATAAAAGACAAATGCACAAAATTTTGCTTTCAGAACTCAGTCACATTGAGAGCTAGATCAAGCCCATGGCTTGAAAGACTCAATATTATAATGATATCAATTCTCCATTACTAAGCAACAAATTCAATGTAATGTCAGTCAAAATCCTTTTTAGCTGGGTTGATTATAAGGAAACTAAATTACAAAATTTATATGAAACTAAAGACATATAGTAGTCATGACAATCATAAAGAGGAAAAACAATGTTAGAGAGATAAAAAGAACACTAGCAGACACCAAAGAGTAATAAAGGTACAATAAAACAGTGTAGTAAGGGTGAAAATAGATACCAGAGCAAAAGAACAGAGAGCCCTGAAACATATCATACCTATATAGACACTTCACTTATGAAAACATTGCACTTCAGAGAAGTGGCTAAGGTTTGTTGTTTTGGTTTGGCTTTTTTTTTTTTCCATAATATGAAAGAAAAAACTCGAACACCTTAAAATTGGAAATTTCTGTTTATATAAAACATCAGTAAAACAGTAAAAGGGCAAGTCAAAGGCAGGGATAAAACGTTTGGAATATCTGATAAACAATCATTATCCAGAGTATATAAAGAGCACCCACATATAAAGAACACCTACAAGTCAATGAGAGAGAAACCATATGGAAAAGTGGGCAAAATATGTAAATAAACTTTTCACAAGAGGTCAATAAACATAAGAATACATGCCGACTTCCTCCACAATCAGAGAATTTACAATAACAGCAATAGCTAAAATGATATTTAGTCAAAATAGATAAAATTAAAAAGATAAGAGATATCATGGAGGGGCAAAGATGCAGTATAACTGATCTGATACACTGCAATTCCATTCCTAAGTTTAAACTCAACCAAAGTGTGTACGTACGTGTTCACTAAATGACATACATTTACATGTATTAGAATATTCATAGCAGGGGTGCCTGGGTGGCTCAGTGGGTTAAGCTGCTGCCTTTGGCTCAGATCATGATCTCGGGGTCTTGGGATCGAGCCCCACATCGGGCTCTCTGCTCAGCAGGGAGCCTGCTTCCTCCTCTCTCTCTGCCTGCCTCTCTGCCTGCTTGTGATCTCTCTCTGTCAAATAAATGAATTAAAAAAAAAAAAAAAGAATGTTCATAGCAGTGCTATTCATAATGGCTGAAATTGAAAATTCAAATACAAATGTCCATCAACAATGGGATGGATAAATAGATTTTGAATATTCACACCATGAAATTCCATGCAGACTTGAAAATGAACAGCTGAGAACTATATGCAATGACATGTTTGAATCTCACAAATGTAATGTTGAGTGACAGAGTCACCCATGAAAGAATACATAACATATTGTATTTACATAAAATACAAAACAAGGAAGAATAATGACAGAAGTCAATATGGTTAATATAGTTTCCCTAAAAGAGGTAATGCCTGAATGGAAAGAGAGTTAAAGAAGTAGGTGGGGGCATGGAAGAGGCAGGGAAGAGGGAATGCTTAGAAGATCCGTAAATGCTCCTTTTCTTGATTTGGATGCTGGCTACTTGATATGTGCAACTTGTGAAAACATGTCTGATGTGTGTAAAATGCACTTATAATTGGTAAACTTTGTATATATGTTAGAATTCAACAAAAACTTAGGGGAAAATGCCAATCAGTGTCTGTATTTTAATAGGTGAGCTTGGTTCATGGATTAAATGTTATTATTTCTGACATTTTAGGGCTTACTTATTTATGCTACTATTTATCCCGGTTTCTGCCTTTAAATGGGTTGAACAGTTTTCCTGATCCTTTTTATTTACTCACTGATGAAAAAAATCACACATTTAATTCACTCTCAAAAAATCATAATTTGTATTCATATAATGATTACCTTTCAAGTTTTCACCTCCCTATGATTTTCTTTAAAATACATAGAGTTCATCAGAATCACTCCTTTACCTAAAAGCAAGAATTTTAGCATAGTTTTACTTGTTCCCACCTTTATCATCTCCCTTCTAATGGCATGTCATTTTGAATGAGTTTCAAATTGTATTTTAAGCTACTGGTCAACACTGACACGGACATATCCCTGATTTTACTAAAGCAACTCAATATTCCTTCTTCCATTCCATTTACCAACCCCCCCCCTTCCCAACACATTTATGTTCTTGCTGAAGCAGTATTTTTTTTTCCCCCCCACAGGATGTCCATGAATGGTCAAATTTCTGAGTTCCTATATAGTTGAAAATGTCTTTAACTCATTCCCATATTTCAGTGATATTTTTATTTGGTATAGATTCTGGGTTAAAGTTCTTTGTCCCAAGATCTTCGATGTTCCATGACCTTCTGCATTCGGTTTTGCTGATAAGAACCCAAATATCCAATTGGTTATTTGTAGTTAATCAGGTTTCCCCCTCCCCCATCTTCAGAGTATTACAATTTTTTTTCTTCCTGCAGTTTCCCAATGTGGAGCCTGGAATATGGAGTCATTGTTACAATTTTTGCTGCTAGGCATAGTTAACCCTTTCAGTTTGGAGATTCTTACTGTGCTGTCGTCCTGGGACATTATCATCAGCCTGTAGCTTGGATGGTTTCTCAATTCTATAATCTCTACCTTTTTCCTCTGGACATTAGTCAAATTATTAAAAATAATGTATTTATTCTACATATCTCAAACTTATTTCTCTTCATATATTTGTACTACACTTGGGATAATTCTTTGCTCATATTCTAGTTTACAAATGGCACTTTTGGCTGCATCCACTGGGCTAATCCAACCAGCTCTTGGTTTCAATGGTAAGATTTAATTTTGCTTCCATCTTTCTTGATAGTTCAATTGTCCTGTGTTTTGCTCTATGGATATTAATCCTCCCATGGATACTTATGGTTTTTCTGAAGTCATGTATATGGTAAAAACTCTGTTAGAAACATTCTCTATTTTGAATCTCTCCTCTCTCAAGTGGCGAGCTTTCCTCTAAGATTTGATGAGTCCTGAATGCAGGCTTTTATAGAAATTGTTAATTAGTCTGCAATTTCTTTGTGGGCAACCTGATTGAAAAGACAGGACACTGAAGGTTAGTTTGTGTTTCTGCATATCTGAAGTGAAAAAGTCAAAGAGATGTTTTAGTTACTGGTTCTGCAGGTGCCAATGTTTCACGTTCTTCCCAGTCTGACCAGACTTTAGTCTGTTTGCCTCAAACTCCCATACCTAAACCTCTGTCTCTGTCATTTTCCCCTGTCCTAAGGAAAAGGAAAGGGGATGCTGCCCGGATCAGTCAGGTAGTGCAGCTAGAACTCATCAGCCCATGCATCGCCTCTGCCCCACCCTGCTCCGGGTGCTACTTCTCCCTTTGTTGGCATTAAGGTTCCATTCAGCTTTCCACTTGATTTATTCCTTCAATCTGGAACAAACCTCTTACCATCTATAATTTTCTCTCCTTGCTTTTGGCATGAAGGTTCCCCTTTGTGTTTCAGCATGGTTATGGTGTTGATTTTTGGTCATCTTACCAACATTTTTCAAGTAAGCTCTACACCCAAAGTGGGGCTCAAACTCACAACCCTGAGATCAAGAGTCACATGCTCTATGCCCTATCCATCCAGGAACCCCCCAAATCTTTAATATTAGGGGGCACTCTGTGAGCTTAGTCACTCATTTTGAATAATGTAAGTCTCGACACATTCTTTAACATTGTTTTCTAAATTGTCTAAGTGAGGAGCAAAACTAAAGGCCTTTTGGATCCACCATCAGTAGGTGGTGAATTAATTACATCTTCATTCATCTCTACTTTTGTCTCTTCCTGATCTTAACAAGCTACTTTTGAAAATATTTAAGACCACTGTTATTTCTGTTGTTAACATTGCAAATCTTTTTTCAGATGGGTTTTACGGTTTCTTACTCAAATTTAGAACAATGTGATTTTGATCCTTATTTAGATTTCAATATACTTGTTCTGATTTTTTTAGACCACAATTTCCTTATCCTTAATTTCTTGGTGTTGCTTCTTCTCTCATATACCAGGAGTCTAGAACTATGCCTGAAGGGTCCCCTTTTGAAAGAATATAATGAGAAACATGCCCCCATGGTTTGATACAATGCTTCAGCCCTAGCAACTATATTTTGCATAAAGAACACAGGAATACTATTTTTCACTTCTGAGATTTGTTAATGTAGAAAAGAACTCTGCAGTCAAATATACAGTTTGGTTACATTTCGTATCATTAATTAATCTAAAATGTGTTTTGAACATTGAAAGAATTTTAACAAGTTTGATCTTAAGGACTCTAGGTTTGAATTTTAAAACCATTTATGACAATTGCATCCCATGAAGCTTTTTAAAAGGAAGAAACATCTAATTTCAAGTAAATAATGAAGTTGGTTTTTTAAAAATGGGCAATGGGCCTATCTATGAGACAAGTATTCATATAATACATGTATCCTTTCATTTTGTATTATACAATCTCTCCAAAAAGCATATTGTTGTACTATACAATCTCTCCAAAAGCATATTCACTAACCAACAGTCTGTAGAAATTTTGGATTCTATGTAGGAACTAAGCAAAATCAGCTACTCTGTAGGCTGATGCCAGCAATTTCTCTCTCATTTTCTCTTTGGAGTCCCAGCCCCTCGACTCCCAGAGCTACAAAATGGTACACTGACCCACTTGGTCCAGAATTTCATCACTATCTTTCAGGACTAGCTTGGATAAGAGATTTGAGAGTATACTATTTTCAGAAAGACGGTTAATAAGTCATATATATGTATATACATATGGGGGAGCCTTCCACCATATTGATTACTTTTCCACAAAATTTATTTTCCCTTCACATTCCCTCTTTCCTAAGTAGCCAAGCTGTTTGCTTATTGTCTTAAAGAAAGGATTAGAGAGGGCAGAAATAGAAGTAAAATAAAAAATTCACTTGGGGATAGCTTTTGTCTCTGTTTTTATAAATGAGAAAGTTGAGAATCACAGAAATAATCTGCCCAACACTTACCTGGTGGCAAAGGATAAGAGTTAGGATTCCAACCCAGATGGTCTCTCTTCAGAGGCTACAGACCTGAGCTACACGCCAGAGTTTATAAAATTCATCACTCCAATCTCACAGCCCAAATCACTATGCCAGTTCAAGAAGAACCCTGGCATCTGGTCTCCCTCCCTCTCTCTCTCTCATCCCTGTGCATCATTATTGTGCTACAATTAGCATCTCACCATCTTTACTAAACCAAGGGTATTGTGGTCACCCACACCTTCCCCACTCTGAAATCTTACACCAAGAAATCCCACTTGCTGCTTACAACCTTTATTCTTCCCACCTCTTTCTCATGCCCTCACTTCCAGTAAAGCCCCAGCAAGACCTCATGAAAAACCAAGAATTTTTGCATCATCATTCTTTATTATTCTAGCTACCCACTTCACTCCACGCTCTTAACCACACCACAAAGTCATGATATGAATCCTCCTGCTCTAACAGTCTCACCACTTCTGTTCTTGCATTTCTACCCCTGCCATTCCCAACCCAGATGCAGCCTTATATTCCCCCTGTATGAACTGCCAAGTGTTGTTGGAAAGACTCACTAGACTATCAGGTTTGCTGCCACTATAGATCAAGGACATCATATCCTCGTGAGATCTGTGGACACCATCCAGTAGTTTTTATACTGGTCACTAGTCCATTTCCTCCAGAATTCCCTGTGCAAACAATTAGCATTCCCTCAACCCCTGCAGCATCCTCCAGTCCTGTCTTTCACAGCAGACCATGGTAAATACGGCCCCATCCCTGCGGATCACTCCTTCCCTCATCCTTACCTCTGGTTATCAAGGAAAGAAGCATGTCTTTCCTCTTTATATCCAAAACTCTAAATTTCTCTTCTTACAATTGCTTCTTGAAACAGACTTTTTAAGATTTTCTTTTTAGGGGCATCTAGGTGGCTCAGTTTGTTAAGCATCTGCCTCTGTCGGAACGAAGGTCTTGGGATCCAGTTCCCAGCAGGCTCCCTTCTCAAATAAATAAATTAATTAAAAAAAAAGATTATCTTTCCTCTGTTACCTTCTTTCCTGGCTACAAATATTCTAAATATTTTAATTCATTCATACAGAGAGAGGAAAAGAAAAGGGAAAGAGCACACGAACCTTGCTCTTACTGTAAGCTGTGTTCCAGCTCTCTCCAAATTTTGTGAAAGTAGGCTGTACTCTTTATCTCCGCCTTCTCAAGCCTTTCTCTCATCCTTTCCTCTCTTTCTTTCTTTCTTTCTTTCTTGAGAGAGAGCATGAGCAAGGGGAGGGACAAACTCTCCTGCTTAGCAGGGAGCCGGACATTGAGCTCAATCCCAGGACAGACCTGAGTCAAAGGCAGACACTAAACCAACTTAACCACCCAGGTGCCCCCTTTCTATCCTTTCTAGCTCTATCCCACTCCATTGACGATACCCTCCCTAAATCATCACTGGTCTCCTATTGGTCAAATCCACCTGTGCATTTTCAGCTCTGGTTCTCTTCCGCCAACGTCTCTATCGAATGTAGTAATGTTACCTATTCTTACTTAAAAAATAAACAACAAACAAACAAACAAACAAACAAAAAACAACCTTTGTACAGTTAAGGCCCAGATAGTGTCCAGATTTCTGATTTTTTATGAATCCTTTCTCTAGTCTTCAGATCTTCTGCCTTCTGGAGTATTCTTCTTGTCTCCTTGTACTTCCTGTCTACAGATTAGAATCACTTGAGGTTCTTTTTAAGCAAGTTGAAGCTGTGGCCCCATCCCAGACCATTTAAATCAGAATCTCTTGAAGTGGAGTCCAGGCATCAGTATTTTAGTATTTTTTAGAGTTCCCAAGATGATTCTAATCAACAGCCAAAACTAGAGGCTTATCCAGGAAAAAAATCATTCTGATACACATGAGCATCACCTAGGAAGAGTCCTTAAGATGCAACCCTTCACAGACTGTTTGCCTGGTATTTTGACTCAGTAGGATTTGAGTGGGATCTAAGATTTGCATTTTCAATAACAGCACATCTGATTCCCATCAAGCATTGTCCGGAGGGGACCCCTTTAAGAAACATTACTCTCAGAAATTTCATCCATTCCCTTTCTTTTAGAATGCCTTCTAAACTGACTTCTAAGCTCACAGTCTCCTTAAACTTACCATGACTGCAATCAAATGTATTTCCCTGTCCCCTGCCCTACTTCTCCAGAACCCCGTCACTTGCATTGTATTCCCACTCCCTGCTAACGGCATCACTGTTTACTCTGCACCAAGGAAGAAATCTCTGAGCCAACATCTTTTATTCTTTCCTAATCACATCACATTGATCGATACAACCCTTTGATTCCATTCAAGAAATGTCTCCCAAAAAACCCTTCTCCCTTCTCACTACATTGTTCAGATTTTTGCTTAAGTGAATGCTACTACCTTCTGTTTTCTCTGCTTCAGTATTTGCACACTGTTGCCAGAATGAACTTTCTATTAATGAAATGTGCAGCAGATTATAATGACTAGTGTTAAGTACCTCATAGGTGCCAGACATTGTTCTAAAAATAACACCTGTTGAATTCATTTACTCCCCCGCTCCCCCACCCCCCAGCGCTTTGCCCACATTTACCTACCTAATAAGCACCCAAGCCTGGGTTTGAGTCCAGGAACCTGTCTTCTTAACCACTCCACTGACCACATTGTTTTCCATTTTCAGTTCTTGGTTTGCTCTGTATTGCTTACAGAATAAAACAAGACTCTACAGCACAGCTCACAAGGCCATTCAAATGATTTCCACCTCCCACCCTCTCCAACCTTATTTCTTACCTGACCACTTACTGGCTCTGGCCTCACTGAGATTCATACTCTCCCTCCCTACCAGGTTCTTTTATGGTTCCACAACTTTACTACGTGGGCTGGATCTCGCCTGATTCTTCCTCCCCACCTCCCACAGCGGACTGGGCCATGCCTAACCATCGTTTTAAAAAAAAATGCTCAGTCATTACTCACCCTATAAAGACATTGCAGGTGCGTTCAACAAACAGCTGCCTGTTTATCTTGTACCATCACTCTTGAACCTCTTAAAGACGAGTACTACATATTCTTCATTTTAGTAGCCAGTCTCGGGGAAGAGTGTATCAGTTTCCTAGAGGGACTACACATTTAACACAAACTTGGTGGCTGAAAGAACAAAAATTTCTTTTCTTGGTTTGGAAAGCCAAAATTCTGAAATTAAGATGTCAACAGGGTCATACACGTGCTGAAGGCTCTGGGAAGACTCTTTCTTGTTTCTTCCAGTTTCTGGTGGTTCCTGATGTTTTTGGCTTCTGGCAACATAATGCCAATATCTGCCTTTGTTTTCATGTGATTGTCTTTCTGTTTCTCTCTGTGCACGTGCCTCTTTTATCAGGACACTAGTCATTGCAGTTACGTCCCACCTTATACTAAAGATGATTTCCTCTTGGGATCCTTAATGAATTACATCTGCAAAGACCTTATTTCCAAAAGAATGTCACATTCTGAGGCGCAAGGGGAACAAGAATTTGGGAGGACACTATTAGACCTACTAAAGTGTCTAATAAGGTATAGTCCATAACTCCTAATAGATTAGTCGGTAGGAGGTAGGCAAATGAACCCATGACAGATGAATCAAAGGACTTATATGTAGAATCTATAAAGAATTCCTTCAATCAATAAGACAATCTGATTTTTTTAACTTTCTATTTTTCCTGTACTTTTTAAAAAACTTTATTTTTTAAGAAAAGTTTTTGGTTTACATCAACACTGGGAAGGAGGTACAGACGTTTCCTCTCTGCTCTCCTTGCCCGCACTCTCCCTCATCACTGTCATTTACCTGGATGGCACCTAAGCCCACCCTGACACGTATAATCAACCAGTGTCCATAGTTTACATAAAATTCCCTCTTGGTACTGCACAGTCTATGGGTTTAGTCAAATACATCCCATATCTCTCATTATAATATCTTCCAGGGCCTTTTCACCACCCTGAAAATTCTCCATACTCTGCCTACTCATCTCTACCACTCAACCCAGAGAGTATCTTTAAAGTCTTAAAATGTTCACCATGGTGGAAATTTTACTGACCACTTCCCCTAAGAATGCCCTGCTTTACACCTTCTTGCCAACCATTCTATCCTTAATATTCTTAATATTCTCACCCATGTTTTCTATCCACGAATTTGCTTATCAACAGGAATTCTAACTCTGATAAAGTAACATTTTTTCACTTCTTTACAAATATAAGTGATTAACACCTACTTCTGAGATTGACCGGGTTCCCTCAACTCTAGCTTCATCTCATGATGATGCATTTGCTTATTTGAGTCATGAAATAATTATCTTACTCATTTTTTATTAAAATCATTTATCCCATTATTTCAAGAAGTTTTGGGGGGGTACAATTAATTTTTCCATTTTACCACGGGAATAAGAATGAGTAACACCTGCTGCTAATTCATGAAAATAGACTAGAAAACCCCAATCTGGGGAAGGGGGGATGCTTTGGTTACTCCCAACATTAACTGTTTTCTCATTAGATTAAAGCCTAATATTATAGTCTGAATGGATTTCCTTAATACCAAATAGCAGTCATTTTCCTTTGCCAGCTTTAAAACACAACCATCCTATTGAACATAAATCCCTGCTTAACTCATAATGTCAATTTTCACTGTTTTTATTCAATGATCCTAAAGTAAAATCCCTTTTTCCACAAAGATAAACAGATAGTTAAATAAATCCTACCTCTTGCAGTCAATACTTGTATAACCTTAAGCAAAGTCACCAAGCCTTTGTTTGTGAGTAAATGTGAAATAATAATAGTAATAGTCATAGAAGTAGTAGTAGTGGTAGCAGTCATCATATCATTTACCTCATAGAGTTTGTTGGGATGACAAGGTGAGATAAACACATAAAAGTGTTTAGCACTGTGTATGGCACACAGTAGGTGCTTGTTAGAATTAGCCATTATTATTATTACTTAGACCAAAGTATAATAAAGTTTAAAATCAGACAGAAGAAAAGAGAAGGAGCTGAAGAAGGCGAAAAAGAAAAATAAGAGCTTCTATTCTGAGCGACACACATCATCGGGGGTCATCGGGGGTCTAACATAGTAGGTGCGCCTCTTGCCCTCCTCTTTCTCCATCCGCAAGAAAGCAAAACTCTTCTCAGTAACACACTAACTAACTGTTGGAAACTGATCTTCTACCAACTCTGGGACATAAACATTGCTTCCTCTGAGGCTGTTTCTTGACCTTGTCGCCATCTTGACTGGCCATCTCATCTCTTCTAGCTGAAGCCCCTGCTGTTATTCAATTAAGCCTGGATACCAGACCAGAGGCTCCTGGACAGAGAGTCCCCAGCCCAGATCTCCTGTGGGGACAGCACCGTGCTCACGCAGGCAGAGCAGAGTGACTAACAGTTGGATTTAGAGCTTTCTGGTTCACCCTGCACCGCAGGCAAAAAGCAATGTTCCTTTGGGTTTGCACGGTGTCTGGATGGAGTGAGTCATTTAATCCCATAAGGTAAATAACATCACATTTTAAATGGAACTCATTAAATACATTCATAAAAGCAATTAAGATATTTCAGTAACACTACAAAGCAGTGATGCAACTCATAAAAAATACTGCTTTCCTGATTACCAGCCTTCAAACACAGCTCTGAAATAGCACATTTATCTTTAGCCTATTGATTAAGGAAATATGACATATTGCAGCCAAAACTGGGCTGTTTCTAAACATTTCATGAACGTTGTCGATTATTTTTTAACATGAGATCTGCAAGTCAATATCAGGAATCAACAGTATATCTTCTAGAATCATTAGAAGACTTAGAAAGGAAAAAAAATGTTATGTATGGTGGTTGTACATCTAGAAGAAAACAACCAGGAAGGAATCGAGTGATTGTAAACACTATTTCCTAAAAACAGACAAATTATTTAAAAGTACGAATTGGCCAATGTTTCTATAAATTTACTGCTTCTGCTCACATATACAGGTAGAAATATTTCCTCCTCTATGTTTCCATGGCATTTTGAAAATGCCTCTGAGATAGGACCTTAGAGTGACTTGGAGCACAGTTTCCCCTGTGGGTCATGTGGGACAATAAGCCTTAGAGGAGAAGGCAGTACAGCAGGTCACATGGAGGTCAGGCCAGGGGAAAGGACAGTAGGTCAGGTGGCCCAGGGGTCTACTTTTGTAAAAGAGTGTGTGCATGCGCAGTACAGCAAATATTGTGTGGAATGGAGGAGTATAAGAATGGAAGTGAATAAATAAATATTTTTTTTAATTCTATCTGGTATAAATAAAGAATTGTGGTTACCTAATTATATCATAGTTGCCTTGTGTTGTCTCCATGGTGGACTGTGAACTCCAAACTCTTCAAGCAATAGGTCTTTTTCACTATTCTATTCAATGGTTGTTAAATAAAAGTCTATTTCTTACTGTATTACTGTATTACGGATTCTTTTGCTCTTTTAAAAAAGATTTTACTTATTTAGAGAGAGTGTGTGCATGAACAGGGGAAGGGGCAGAGGAAGAGGGAGAATCTCAGGTATACTTAGCGTTTGACACAGAGCCCAAAGCAGGACTCGATCTCAAGACCCTGAGATCATGATCTGAGCTGAAACCAAGTGTCGGCCACTCAGTGGACTGAGCCACCCAAGCACCCCATGGATTCTTTCGCTTTGACCAGTAAGGAATCTGCTCAGTTTTTCAGAAACAGAGGGGAATAAAAAAATCTTATGAGTTCTAATTAAAAACTATGAATGTAGGTTACCTTTACATTAACGGTAATTCAGAGTTAAGTAAACCAGATGGTCTCAGGATCCCATGGGAACCCAAGCCAGGATTACAACCCCATGCCCTGGGCATCCACTGATTTTTCCTTCCATACTTCCTTCCATATCTCAATTCTGTGTTTATGAATAGGGTAATACATATTCTGGTTTTCAAGATAATAGGAAAGTCAACTTGTTATCAGCTTTAGAAAGTAAATTGTGAATAAAAATAGATGGGGAACAGTTACATAGGACGAACTTGGACATTCAGTCCTCATTTCATAAACAAGCTCAGAATTCAACTAATGCTTTTAATAGACTCTACATAGCTATTATTTGTTTCAGAAAGAGATAATAAATTAATGGTGTTGGCAGCACCAGATTTATATATACATTAATGTTCTAATTTATGAAAACCAATTTGTGTGGTAGGGGAAAAAAGGGCAATGCGTTTCTCAATTTGCTCCCGTGATCTCATTTACCTTATTACTATTTGTTATTATTTGTACAATTAATTGATTTCCCTTTTGCTCCACACTTTCTCCGATTTTCTAGAAGGGGCAACAGCTGCTTTCTCAGTTCTGAAAGGCACAGGGATCCTAGTGGTGACTGAGATGCTGACTAATGGCTTAGTGCCCGTAAGTGCTGTGATTTCCCCTCAAAGCTCTGTCAAATGAACTGGAGAACAGCTAAGAAGCAGGCCCTGCTATTCTCAGCCCAGACTGACAATTGGCGTTAAATTGCATCGAATTTGGGGATCCAGGCAAATGCCCACTCGGGACTAAGCTTAACTCACCTGGTTTTTCTGAGCAACCGAGAAATCCAATAGAGGAAAACAGTTCTCAAATAAAGAAAAGGAAACTCGAGATTTTTTTGATCTCTCCGTATTTGTGTGGATGCTTCTGTAACTTCTGCTCCTCCTTCCTCTGCTTTTGGGAAAATAATCAATGCTCTAACCTAATTTTGTTCACGTTTTTCCAGGTTTGTACCTGATTTTAACAGAATACATAGGCCAGTATTACTTCAAAAGTTATAACATGGGCCAAAGTATTCTCTTCGTACGAATAGGTAAAAAGTAAAGATAATCTTCATATCAGATACTAATGAAGCCGCTTTCTGGAAAATATCACAAAGCCCTATTATAGCTTAACTACTCATTTAGCCGACTTAAATGGCACAATCGCATTAAATCAGCTACCAATAATTGAGTGTTTGGACATTAGGATAAGTGAAAATTCCAAATTGAAAAAAAAAAATTTACATTCAGCAACTCTAACACACGATACTCCAAGTATTCCAAGGAACACTAAGAACTAGCTAGTCCCACTTCCTCCCTGTCCTCTCTTACCACACTGTTGTTTTGTGTCTCTTGACTTTCAGTGTGATTTTTAGCTCCTTTTTGGACCTTTCTGTCTCCTTAGTGATCCTTAAAATCCCATCCTCACATTTTTTGTGTTCTCAGAGATCCCCTGTAGTCTAATGACTCCCTCTGCTGAACCTTTCCTTTCACAGATGTGTTCCATACCTGTCTCTCTAACAACCTCCAGGACGTCTCTATCTCCCTACCTGGGAGTCTAACAACCCGTGGGACATTTTTATCCAAGCCTGAGCCACTGGTCTGTGTGAAGTGCTCAGCCAGTCACCGTGGACTCTCCACCCATGGGCCGAGGGTCAATAGTATCTACGAGTTCTGCTTTGTATTTAGCTCTTCCTCTCAGAATTTAAACAAAATTCCCCCTCAAAACTTTGTGGCAGTCAGGTGATCTCCCTCTGAGAGAGAGAACTGAGCCTCTCTGTTCTCCAGCCCACAACACTTTCCATCTGATGTCAGCCTTCTGCTTAAACGTTTTCAAGGACCTCTCCCTGTCTAGAAGAGATGACGAATGGCCTCATCACAATATTCATTCCATCTATCTACTCATTCATCTCTCTAGTTGTTTACTCAACAACTATTCATTCAACCCTTCCTAAAAACCAAGAACTGTGTGTAGTGAACATGCAACAGGGTGTAAAATACAAGACCACGCCTTCTCTGAACCCTGACCCTTAGTGCAGCGCCATCCAGCCTCATCTCCATCTGCTCTCCCTACTCGACCCTACACTCCATTCACACCAAATTTTTCAGTTTCCTAAATATGCTCTATACATTCTACCTCCCTGCCTTTCACACATCCTAGGATCTCCTCTAAAAGGAACTCCCCCCCACCCGGAATTGTGAATTCCTAATCATACTTAAAGACTAAAGTCTAGTGTCACCTCCTCTGAGAAATATTCCCAGGCTGTCCCAGAGAGGATTGATTATTGATTGATTGACTATTCATTTCAAGCTATCAGTAGGGTTTTATTCCTATGATAGACATCCTTCTTAAACACATCTAAAGGGTAGCCAATGGCTAAGTGCTATGTCATTGACTGTCATTTTCTATTTATTAATTCTTTTGTTTTTAATTTGCAATGCCTCAAATATACCCTTCAAACATGTGTATGGTGGCTAAAATTTTCTTTTTCTTGTTCCACTTCATTAATGTAAAAAGCAAAATAGTTTAGTAAAATGAATTGTCTAATTCTAGTGGTGGAGGAAAAACCAATGCATTTAAAATAAACCCTACTCCCAGTTTCTCTGGAGGAAAGGAAAAAAAAATTGGTTTTCTGACAATTTTAACTCTCGTGATTATTCTTATGACCTAGTTGGAAGGTAAATGAATGACCTAAATGAAAAAGCTGATGTAGATGACCATATTGATGAGTTTTCTCACACATGCAGCTTTGAGAAGTTCTAGGAAAATCGTGTGCTTGCACATCATTTACTCCCAAAAGTTAAGGATTTTGTGAGCATCTCTCTAATTACACTTTAAGATTACACTGCAAGATGACCTCCTTTGACCATATCAGCAGTAGCTGTCTTATTCCCAACCTGCCAGTTCTTGAAAGAATAGTAGTTTTTACCAATGGCTAGTATTCACATAGTTTAGAATAAATGTCTTCATGGTCCCTCGGTGTCACTCAGGAAACTGACAGGGTATAGCATATTCTCCCACCCAATCTCTCCTTCACTCCCCACCTCCACCCCAAACCCTTTCCAAGGCACCAATGTAAAAACTAACTGATAACATTCTATATTCTCCGGTCTATTATGATCTAAAACTGGGCTCCTTCTTGCTGCTGGGTGGAAATCCCATGAGCACACATTGCTACCTCATTCAAAGACCAGCAGCCAGGGATTCTGAGACAGAGGAGTAGAAGAGCAGGAAGAAGCTCTCATGGGGCGTTTGTTTCTTGCAGACCCATAAAGCCAAAGTCTTCCTGGCTGCTTTTCATACAGGGGTTCATTCTTTGTTCAAAAGATATGGCATAAGGCTTAGCGGATATACAAGAACTCAAGCTGTTGGATTATATAGAAAGGGGGGAAGGTATTTTGTCAGCTTTTGAGATTTCTTTTTAAAATGTGACCAGACATTCATAGATCCATACAGACTTCCATTTTAATCAGCAACATGCAAATTGCATATTCATCCGGCTAGACATAGGGCAGGCACTGTTAGTAGAGATAGGGCTATGCATTATAGGCACAATTCTAGTGAAAAGAAATCTTTGTTTAAAAAAAAAGTACTGGAGGTAAAAAGAAACAAGTGGTATAAAAGCAAACGCGGTTTGGGACCAGGACTCCTGAGATGTGGTTCTTATTTCTGGTGGCCTAGTACAAAGCCAGTCAAATTTTCCATGATTGTTTTAAAAACATCAATACAAACTCCACCATAAGATACAACTATTTGATTCCCAAATGTTTCTGTTTGCTGCACTGGTGCGGTTTTCCTAACAAAAACCTTTTGGTTGATTATGAGTGAGTCATATTTCCATGCTGGCTTGTTTTTAACAACAAATTCCAATGTACTCAGGGCAATTTTTGTGGCTGAATATGTTGAATGTCATTCCAGACTCTTTTTGTCAAACTTATCATATCATGCTATATACCTAAGTTTATTGTTGAAATAAAATAATAAGTAAATTGATTTATATACAGTTTATATTTATTATAGGATAAAAGAGACCATTTTCACCATATGCTTTTATTTAGTCAGTGATTATCTCTTTCGCATCCTGGAGAGCATCAAACTTAGACTTAACTGTAATACTCTACAGCAACGGTGAATCTGCCTTAACATTCCCACCCCCGTACCTACTTCTGAGTCACAGGGAAGAGTCATGGAATGATTCAACTGCAGTTTGATCCCAGGTACATAAGATGACTCTCTTTTCTTCTATTTCTGTAACAGATGGAAATTTTGGAAAACTATGGCCAATCTCTGCTTCTCCCTTCATTGCACTGACCATCCTTTATTGTTAGTACCTAATAACCACCTTCCAAGAGAGGCTACAAACTACATAAAAGAGAAGGTTGTCATCTGCTTTGTTCATTGCTACATCTCCATTGTCCGGAACAAGGATTGTACAAAGAATTACACGGATACATCAGTGTTTGAATGATAAGCTCAAAAGAAACAATAAGTAAATAGCCTAGATATCTACATCTTCATTTATGCACTGCTATTTGTTAAAATGTGAATAGTTAAATAAATTTTGGAATTAAACATCAAATTGATAACAAAATAGGTGTACATATTTGAACAAAAATTGAAATAGAAGAGCAGAATATAGTCTAGAGTTCACAGAGAGACAGAGAGAGCAAGAGAGAGATGTAGTATACTGCAACATACAGTCAAACAATGTAAAGGAAGGACTTCTATGGGGCAGGAAATCAGAGCTGTGGCATTCCTTCTTCAACAAAGCTGTACCATACTTCCCTCACATTCATCTTTAAAAGAAAAAAGGGGAAAAATTGGAGAGAAAGTGGACAAATTATCCTCTATCTATTGCACTGACTTAGATTTGGGAAGTATAATTAAATATGTGCATAAGATGACACTAACAGGATATACACCCTCTGCCTAGTCCTATACTTGGTCTACCTCAACCTTTTCCATTTCAGGAGCTCCCACTGCTAAGGAAATGTGTACATTGGGACCACTGAACAAAACCATCATCATCTTGATTTTCGCTTCAAAGTGTTTATTCAATATCTTTCCTATAAGGAAAGATATGTGAAAATGTGGAATCCTACAGAAACAATTTTGTACAGTTCCCTCCATCTCCAAGCCCCCTGCCTCACTCCAACCTGGCAAAAGAGGGAGCAGAGTTAAATAGGGCAAAAGAATGCCTCAGTTAAGCTTGATTACGTAAGTGTGGGAAGGTCTTGTAGTCACTTAGGTGGAGCCCAATGAAGTAAATAAGATCCTTTGCGAGAAAGCAAAAGCAGCAGTATAAGTCAGAAGCAGTAAGTGGAGACAGGTTCAGTAGAGAAGACAGAACATAATACTCCTTTCAACCCCCCTAGATCTACCCCAATAAATCTTCAGATGCACAGAGAACAGAAGAAAAATTCCCCAAATTTCCCATGCCCCCAAAAGATTTGTGTAGGTGTTGAGATGTGCTCAATACAAGGAAATAAGACCTTTCATTCAGGACAAAGAAGTTCCTGAGTTCCTTACTAAAGACTTGAGATGGCACGTAATGGTGGCTGTTTTAGCCAATGGCATCATGGCCAGAGACTTCTCCATGATGCCATGATGCTATGGGAGTCCCAGGAATTAAATGGTAATCATGGGGGTAGAATAAAGAAGGGGAAAGTCTTAATTAGCTGAGTTAAAATGCCTGAAAAGACCCAGAAGTGGGTAAAACATGTTCAGCCATTAGGTGGAATGAGGATTCGAGAAAGAGACATACAGAGTGATGGACAAAGTTCCACAGTACAACTAGGAAGCATTCACATCGATTAGCATATACTGTAACTCCATTTGGCAAACTACATGCTGAGGATGACAAGCATAAGTGTAACTAAACAATCTTTAAAGTGTCATGAATACCTGAGAAGAGATAAATACAAGTTTAATGCATTTTATCTAAATTGAAGACAGCTAAAATAAAGGAGGCGGCAAAATACACTGTAGACACAGATGTGACCAATAATTTCCTTGAAAATATAGTTTAAAATCATTATTAATATTTTATATCAAATGAAAATATTATATTACTATTTAAATTTCACTGTTCCTAACAACACTGTCACCAGGAAGGAAAATGAGATGTTGACCTACTGTATTAGGACATGTATTTTAAATTTCTGCACACTGAGTCATTCCCTTACTTTACCAGAAATATTTGCTCAGGAGCTGGGTCAATGATTAAGGAGTACAGGATGATTAGGAAAAAACTGTAACTTTCTGAACTATAAAATATATACATATACATGATTTTGACATTATTGTTATCATCATTATTTTCATTATTTTATTGTTACTCAAGAAGCAACATAGTATATGCTTTATGACCATAGACTCCAGAGTCAAATTTCAGCTCATTCACTTACCAGCTCTGAAACTCTGCAGCAAGTTGCTTAGCCTCTCATTTTATCCATCTGTGAAATGGAGATATTCACCATACCCACTTCTGGGCAATGTTAAGACAACTGAAAGAGATATGACATAATAAAGCACTTGGAACAGGGTCTGACACATGGTAGATGTTACTAAAGTATTTATATTTACATATATTACTCCTTGTAGTAAGTTTGATGGCATCTAAATAATAGGGTATTTTATGATTTAAAAACTACATCTATACCCACTTATCTATTTTAGTCTTCATAAGACCTGTTGAGAAGTACGTGACATTGACCTCCACTATTAAGGAAGAGTACTGAGGTTTGGAGAGATTAACCAACATCTCTAGTGAATGAAAGAGAGTGGGATTGGCACTCCAGGCTCCTGACTTCAATTTCAGAGCTGTCGCCACAATATTTGCATTCTCAGCTACACTTGACATGAATCATTCTCCTTTTATATCTTCCTTTTATGGAAACATAGATAAAGGCAAGTAGAGCTAATACTACTTTATCCAGAGATATCCTGTATGAGACACAATGAAAGAGACCAGCCTGGAGGACTGAAATCCATCCAACCAACATAGCCATCTAAGGAAACCTCACTGTGTGGGAGGTACGTTGTATACAAAGCAACCCCACTTCTGGGGATTAAAAGGCTGAACAAAGAGATACCTTGGTAGTCTTGCCTCGGAAGATCTTCTCTTTAATCATTGTAAGTAAAGTTGGATAAAATTTACCATGACTTTATGCGTGATTATTAAGACCTCAACAGATACCTCGCCAAAGACAATATATAGGTGGTAAATACAAAGTATTAGACATCGTATAGGTAGCATATAAAAAGGTGCCCCCCATCATCAGGGAAATGTACCTTACAACGACAATGAGATACCATTACACAACTATTAGAATGCCCAAAGTCCTAAACACTGACAACACCAAATGCTCACAAGGCTGTGAAACAACAGGAATTGCTGTTGAGAATACGTTGCTGGTGAGAATGCAAAATGGTTCAGCCACCTTGGAAGGTGAGTGGTTTCCAAGAAAACTAAAATGTGCTTACCATATGACTCACCAGTGTTGCTCCCAGGTATTTACCCAAATAAATTAAAAACGTATGTCCATACAAAAAACCGCACATAGTGGTAACTGCAGCTTTATTCATAGTTGCCGAACTTGGAAGCAACCAAGACGTTCTTTAGTGGGTGAATGGGTAAGTACATTGTGGTCCACCCAAACTGTGGGATATTATTCAGTACTAGAAAGGAATGAGCTACTAAGCCATGAAGAGACATGGAGGAATGGTAAGTGCATATTATGAAGTGAAAGCAGCCCATCTGAAAGGCTGCATAATGCACCATGTTTTGGAAAAGACAAAGCTATAGAGACAACAGAAAGATCAATGGTGGTCAGTGTTGGTGGGGATGAAGGAAGGAGACATGAATAAGCAGAACAGAGAGGATTTCCAGGGCAGTGAAAGTACTGCTTACTATTATAGTAAGATGCATTATATCTTACTTACTTACTTACTATATAGTAAGATGCATTGTCTACTATTATAGACAGATGCATGTCACTAAACTTTTGTCTACATCCACAGAAGGTACAACAACAAAAGGGAACCATCATATAAACATATGAACTCTGCTTATCATATAAATATTAGATACACATATGAACTTTGTCTTCTGATGTGTCGATATTGGATTATCATTGGTAAAACAAAACGAAACAAAAGGTATCATTCTGCTAAGTGATGCAGGTAATGAGGAGGTTATGCATGTGTAGGACTAGAGAGCCTCTGGGAAATCCCTGTTTTCCTCTCAATTTTGATGGAAACCCTGAAACTGCTCTTAAAAAAATCAAGTCATTTAAAAAACTATATAAGTAAGAGTAAATAACAGTGCTTTGAATCCTATCCTGACACCTGTCCAAGGTTAAAAATCCGTCAGTTCAAAGAAATATGGAGGCCAATATTTGCAAAGATTATGTTGGAAGGTAATGGAAATAACCCTCACAATTAGATAATAGACCCTTTCCCTATTAACGTAAATGGTATTTAAAAATTGAAATATTAAGCCATAGTAAGCATAAGCTCTAATATTAATGGGACACATAAACAGAAAAAATGGTTTTGAGCTATTTAATCTCAAAAATGGTTTAATGACCCTTATCTGATTATGAAAACAGCACAAGCAACTGTATTAGATAAATAGGACATTAAAAATACTGCTAACTGGTAAGCAGCTTGAAAATATCCAAATGAATGTATTTTTAAATCAAATTTAATAGTCACTGAAGGAATATTAAAGAGATGTCCCGGGTATGGCTATGACATTGGCAAACATAAACCCATATAAAGAAAGTTAAACAAAAGCATAGAATACTAGCCAGGAAAACAAATCATAGAGTGAAAGTTAAGAATTTGGTTAATTTCGTGGAGTCTTGGTTTCTGCTGCCTCAGATATATCAATCCTCAGACCAATAAAAATATTGAAGAATATGCTTTTAATGTGTAATTACATTCTAATACTAAAAACACGGTCAAATACTTTCCTCTGGAATTAAGTTTACTTTACCTTAAGAGTCAGCTCTACCAATAGACAGGAGGGAGCTTAAGGAAACGTTTGGAACACACCCTCTTTTCTACCACTTCACAGTGAGTATCAAGTGAGTATCAAGATGACTATTGAATGAGCATTGCTTGTCCCGCAATATTCCATCATCAGTGGGTGTGGTTTGGGGCAATCCTGGCTACCCTTCTGATGTACTCATTCATCTCTCCTTCTCCCTTCTTAAGGTTTTAGTATAATGGAGAAGCACTTCAACCTGGAAGCAGACAATGAGGTGTGGTGTCTTGCTAAACCTCAATGCCCTAACTTGTACACTAGACCTAATAATAATGCTTCATGGGTGGTTGCATAAAAGAGATAATTGTGTGCCTAGTAGAACCCACCAGGTCAATAAACGTTACTTGCTGTTCTACACGTCACACTAGACTTTCAGTTCTCAAACATTGCTAACGGACTCCAAACCCATGGTTCAATCTCCTACTAAAGGCCGTCTGGGAATCTCCCAGTATGGGCCACGGTTCTTTAAATTGCTTTCCTGGTACTATAACAGTGCATTTGAAAAATGTATGTTAGATTAATTGTAGTTAGAAATACAAAAGAACTATGTCATAGCTAGTCCCAAAGAACTGAGCAATTACCCCAAACCATTTGTTTCCATCCCAAGAGCAAAATTAGATTCACCAGATAATCTCAGCACCATACCACTGATAACCTAGAACCAGAAGGGTAGTCTGACTCATGTTAGTTTGCTGGACCCTGTCCCACCTGAACTGGCCACCGCATTCTTAGGTTCGTACATTTGGTTCAGCTGTGAAGGTGGATAACACTTGAAAATGATGACTAGGGTAGGAAAGGGATCTAGAATCAGGAAGGTCAAAACTTTCTATCATTCTAGGACATGATTCTTAGATATATCTTCCCTTTGCCACTTACCTCACAAAAACTCAACAGTCTTTTCTCTCCTTATTTATCACAGTCTCTAATCTTTCGAACTGTAATTTGGAGGAACAGACCAAAAAGAACCTCTGTTAATAAAACCTTGTGGACTTGTTTTCTCTGGGGAGCTGAAGGTTTTCTTACATGTTCCCAAATGAGATAGCTGTCTTTATGAATTCATTTTCCAGTTGGAAACGAGACCCGAAATCTAGAAGAACGAGAGAGGCAGTGAGATAATCTAAAATGTAATCCGGCTGCTAACAGCTAGGTTTGCCACCACTTGTCTGAGTTCTGGAAACTTCTCCAGCCTTTCCTGTAAGGACTCTGGTCCTTCTCTCAGCTGGACCCAGAAAAGCCAGCCACAGCTTATCTAATTTCTCTTCCTTTTCCTTAGGAATCCCTTAATACCTTATCATCCAATGACTGTCTGTTCCCAAATATGTTATTGAACACTAACTATCTTGCAGGTGCAGTCCTGAAACAACGTGTATGGCTCTGAAAGAAGAATGCTGTGGGAGACCAGCTAATAAATTCTATCACCTGCATATTTCCATAACTAGCCCATGAAATTATATACAATAAACAATTTCCAACTGTGAACTCAGTGTTTATTTTTTTAATCTGTCTCTGGAACTACTTCTTAATTGGAATATATCTGTTTCTTTCATTTTTATCCAAATTCTTGTTGGAACCCAGCAGATTACAAAGAAAAAATTATTTTTCCAACCAATATTATTCCCTATAACACCCTTAGCCAAAGGAGAAAGGTATCAGATTGTTAAATAAATAATAGTAGGGCGTGACTTTCAAAAAGATAAGAATGTTCTCCTTTACAGACAGGGCAATGGAAGCTTTCTCTCTTAATTGACAATTACAGATACAATGCATCAAGTGGGCATGTGATAAATATCAGTGCTTGCTTGACCTACCAAATATATTTGTTTGGGAAAATATAAATGACAAATTGACCTTCAGATTAATAGCTACCATATTGGTAAAGTACAAATCACTTTTAACAGCCACATTACTTTAGTAAAGAGAAGCTTGCTAACTGTTCTTTAATTAAGTACACTAATGACCTTAAGGGGCTTAGTAGTCTTGTCTGATAATCAATAAGCCTGGCAAGATTGCTGCCTCATAAATTGGGTTGGGAGAACCAAATTAATCTGCAAAGATTAGTTCTCCCTACTTTCTTCCTTATAGTTTGATTCTATCCAATCCTTAGGAAATCATAATCTCAGCCAAAAAGATCATACCAATAATCCATTTGTTTTGAAGATGTATATTTATTCTAGCAAACATGGTTTAAAAATAGTGCCAAAAATCCAAGTGACAGATAATAGGTCTTTGCCTGCAAATCCTTGCTTGAATAATGCGCCAACAAAATTCTCTATTGCCCTATTTAATGATTGACCAATGGATTATAACTAACTGCCAAAATGAAGTTCAGTTTCTTCATTTGTAAAAATGGAGGCTTTAGGGCACTTGGGTGGCTCAACTAGTTAAGCGTCAGCCTTTGGTTCAGGCCATGATCCTGGGGTCCTGGGATCCAGTCAGTCCTGCGCTGGGCTCCTTGCTCAGCAGGGAACCTGTTTCTCCCTCGCTGGTGGCTCCCCCTGTTTGTGCTCTCTTCCTCCTTCTCTCTTTTTCTCTCTCAAATAAATAAATAAAATCCGTTAAAAAAGAAGAAAAGAAGGTGGAGGCCTCTAAGGTCCTTTCCAGTTTCTACATTACATTTTGAATGGATAATAATGGATGTAATTGTGAATTGTCCATTTTTTAGTAGCCAGTCAAACTTGAGCAATCGGACTTTAAAGTTCTGGGTTCTCATCTTTTGTGCCCGCACACTCAGAAAAAGCAAGCATCATGGACAAGAAAGAATATTTGCACTGCATTATCAAGGTAAAGCAAAACAAACGACAATTTGTGCAGTGTTTGACGCAATATGGCGCAGGGGAGAATGGAGGAGGTGGAATTTGGGCGTAAGAGCTGGGGGGACACAACTCTTTAGATCAATATTTGACTCCTCGACTTTTAAGATGCATGCCCCTAGACAAATTGTTCTTTTCTTCTCAACCTCAGTATCTGTGGATGAGAGGATTAGGGTGTAGATCATCAGAATTAGTGAGTAAATGCCCTACATACGTATTATAATATGTTCCATAACACATGCTTAGTACACGGCAGCTGCCTTTCCCATCTGGGTCACAGATAGATCTCACATGCAAGCTGACATAGCTATGTACAATTCTAGGCTGTCTATATGCAATATAAATAATGATGATATATAAATTCTACTCTTGTATCTGAATATGAATACCCATCAAACCCTTTGAAAATAGGACCACTCCTTTTTATCCATCATTTTCAGTCTCAGTGTAGCAAACACGCATGTCAATCAAACTATTAAGTACACTTTATAGTAGTTTTTTGGGAGCATTTTATTTACTTATTTTAAACCTTTAATGTTGTGTTGAGGCCACCAGCACAATAAGCCGGCTGGCTAAAACTAACACGTAGGATATGAGTTTACTTTAATTATGTCCGTATTACCAGGGCACCTGGGTGGCTCAGTAAGTTAAACCCTCTGCCTTCAGCTCAGGTCATGATTCCAGGGTCCTGCTTCCCTTCCTCTCTCTCTGCCTGCCTCTCAGCCTGCCTGTGATCTCTGTCAAATAAATAAAATCTTAATAAAAAAATTATGTCAGTATTACCAGTTTTATTTCCATTAGTTTACATATACAACAATTAAGCCAATATCCCAGGGATTTTGTGGAGTAGTTTTAACTATGAAATGGCAAATTTAAACACAAAAACATTATATAGTTATTTAACATGTGCATTCATATTAGATAGACTTTTTCTTAAGGTCTTTTCATAGCCACGTTGAACTCAGTTATTATTGTAAATGTATGTCAGTTATTATGCAAGAAATACTAGTGACTCCATGACCATGGCCATAAAGGTAAGGAAAAGCCAGCTTGCCAGCATGAGATAACCCCCTACTTACTAGGAACATGAAGATAATGTAACAAGAGCCACATTCGCAGGATAATTTCGGAAACTTCAAAAGCAAAACAACAGAAACATAGCACTGAACTTCTACTGATGTTCCTGATATTTCAGAAACCCCTAATTAGGAATTGGTTATTTAACTTCTTAAGTAAGACTTCTAGGAGAGGAAAACAGAAAAGGTCTTTAGAACAAAATCTCCAAGCAAGGGATAGAATGCTCCTTGTCTGGGTGTAAAAACTTAACACTCCCCATGTTCTAAGAGTGAGAAATCCATACAGTTCGTGGTAATGAAGCCCACTCTGAAATTCTTTTAGGAGACATCTGCTTTCTTCCAAATGCTATTGTCCATATTTTTAGATCCCATCACAATCCGTATTTTTTCCATTTGCGGAAAAGTGGATAGAAAGGTCAGCTGGCCTCCAGCACTGGCATAGCCTGTAAATGCTTAAATACTGTTGTATTTCTCTCCCAACAGCTTGTGTCTGAGCAAAAATTTCTGATGCCCAAAGTTTCTGAGCTTGCTCACCCTTAGGGGGGGATTAGGACTCACACCCTCTTTCCTTAAGGGCACTTGGCGGCAGTCCCTCCTCTGACCCCTGAGCAGACGCCACACTAAGTCCCCATTGTCGGGGACAAGTTGATGCTTGTCAACTGACTGGGTGTTGCTCTTGGTAATCTGACCTGCCAACTGATCTTGAAAAACTGCTGAAATATGGATGTTTCCAGAGTCACTCAAGAGGTCCAATCATCAGAACCATGAGCCACCACTATCCTTAAAGTCATCAGTTTAACCTAGAGTCTCATTATAAGTTGAAAAATACTTTGTTCAACTTTCCACATGGACGTGCTAACCTCAATATCAATACACTGTACTAGGTCATGAGATTTTCTTAATCCCTCTCTTCCTGATCAGCCATCGCCATTAAAACAAACAAATGCCAACCATTCACACTCATAAATATTTCCTCAAAAGTCCCTAGCTAGCAATGAGATAAAATAATAACAATTATAAAATTATCCTAAATTCCTCTGTGACTTTCAGTGACGCTCTACAAGTCCAAGACGTCCAGGTTGCGGTGTTACCACTTCTCCTACGAACAGCTAAGGAAAATAAACCTTCCTGGAATAATACCTCATTCTTGATTTAGCCGAAACAGTACTATAAAGTGTTTCAGAACTGAAAGAGAGAATAATAGAGTATTATTATTATTATTATGCTATTAGAATATTTATAGGCAGCAAGAAAATGAATAAGAAGGATAGAACATTCCAGAATTGGGGGTGTCTGGCTGGCTCAGTCGGTTAAGCATGGGACTTTTGGTTTTGGCTTAGGCCCTGATCTCATGGATGGCAAGATCAAGCCCTGCCCCCCCAAACTCCATGCTCAGTGGGGGGTCTGCTTGAAGATTCTCTCCCTCTGCCATCCCCACACTCTCTCTTTAAAATAAATAAATTTTAAAAAAGAATATTCCAGAATTGATTCAGTTGAGGATTGATGGATCGGCTAAGCACCCCCTTCTCCATTCTCACTCTTACACATGGGTCCTTCTGAAGACTGAGAAGCCTGTGATTTTAATGGCATCTCCAGGGGCGTAACTAACACATCACAGGTGGAAGGGCCGAACGGTGAGGAGACCATGGGTGCTGCTAGCACATCTTTCACATGATCTCCATGGGACTTGGACAAAACCTTTCACTTCTCTAGGTCCCCATTCCTCTTCCACAAATATCCATCTTGCAGGACTCTTGAAGGTTCAAAGCCCATTTATATGAAGCACGTACCATGATGCTTAGGTTCAGAACAATGGTTCTTAAGTTAGGTGTTTTATATTTCAAAAATTAAAAAGGCAAATAATTCAGTGGTGCTGATGCCTATGCATCCAGATTAATTCATTAGCAGCAGGTAAGCCCAAAGAGAGCTAAATGGAGAGCAGAGAGGGTTCAGAGAATGCACCTGTCCCCTGACATGGGAGCGGGACCTTACAGAGGTCAGGGGAGAAGGAGGCTACAGAAGGGTAAGCAAAGAAGATGGTCAGAAGCAGTTTTCTGCAGCTTCAAACATAGTTTCTTTAACAGTTTCCTTGGGATCAGCACTGAGTCTAGACAAGGATATTTGATCAGAGAACAGTATCATTAAGGTGCATTTATAAATTTTATCCTGGAAGAGTCATTTTCATTTCTGTTTCTTTCTTGCAGGAAACGTTTTTCTCAACAGTCTCTCAAACTGGCACTTTTTTCCGCCTCTCAATGGTGTTGGAGGTTCCAGTGATGGCAGACTTGACCAGAGGCAGGAAGCCCGTCGGGGACCCCGGGGTCTGTGTTTCGGCGGGATATATTGATAAACCATTCCGGAATCAGGTGGCAGATGTCTTCTACCACAGATTATGAACTGGGGCCAGGCTTGTGAAACTCTCAGCAAAGAGCATTCTTTTTGCGTTTTTATTACCTACAAAATGCCAGGAGAGTTTCCAAGTAAGAGCAATCACTGTTAAAGAAAATAGGACATAAAATAAACTGTTATTACCTACAAAACAGCTGTATTTCCTTTTCTTCCCACAGATGCACATAAACTCTCTGTATACTTTGACATGAGCAAATGTAATAGAACTTTTATTTCTGTAAACACTAGATATTTGTTCTTTGATAAGTAAAATCTGAACAAAAAAGTTGTGCCTAAAATTTTATCAGCTGTCCCACGATCACAAAATTAAAGAAGAGATCTCACAAATTGATCTGGTCCATTCTTGGTCGAAGACAGGGGATTGTCAAGGTTAAGAGCAAGTTCTTTGCAGTAGGACAAACTGAGATCCAATCCTAGCTCTGCCGCTTAGGACGTATGTGACCTGAAGAAAGACAGTTCACCTCTGCAGGCTTCCGTCTCATTGTCAAGTGAGCAATAATATTAGCACCTGCCTCACAGACCTTAGATATTAAATCAAATGGAATATGTAAAGTATTAAATATAGCATTTTGCCTCATTGGAAGCCCCAAATAAATGACAGCTATTACACCAAACTGTCCTTAATAAAGGGTTGTCTGTCATCATTTTATAATATTGAAGGCAGGACCTAATGTATAAGTTAAGGAAATGAGACTATTTTAATTGCACACTTTCTTTTGCTTTTTTTAAAACCCATTGCTTTTCCCTATTGTCTTCTTCAAATGCTCTGCATGGTTTCCCAGCACCTGTCTTATAGACATATTCTTCACATACCTAGAATCATGATTTTACAGCTGGGCGAAACCTCCTCTATAATTTAATGCAAGTCCCTTGTTTTCTGGATGATGGAAGTGAGCATTAAAAGATGACATGACTTGTGCAATGTTGTGGGTTTATCCATCAACAAGACCCCAGATATTCTGGGCCTCCATCAGTGTTCCTTTCAGGTAATGTGTTTGCTCGATAGCTCGCTCTTTTTTTCCGAACAGATCCTGCCACAGGTTTATTTGCACAAACAGCCTGGGAGGACACTGGCCTCTGCGACAGAAGCCTGGAGGTCACTCCAGTCCTTCTGTCCTCACATCAGCCGACAGAGGTCTCTACACGGAAGCCTTTGTAGAAGCCTGGGCACCTTTGGGAGCTGGAGCCACAGATGCTTCCTGGGCTTTGCTTTGAGCCTTGGCCTTGGCCTTTGGCCGACACACCTGAGAGCCTTGGTACTATCAGCAGGCATATTTCTTGAGGTTGGGGTGAGCAATGTAGGCAAGTCAGCCGAGCTTGCAACTGCTACGCTTTGGGACCTTGGGCTCGACTTCTGTGGGCTTCACCTGGGCCTTGCTAGCCTCAGCAGGTGCACTCATGGCCTTGGCATTGTTCTGCATCTTCTTCAGGTCCTTCTTACTGTGCTTTCTGGCAAAGCACATGTTCTTTGGGAATTTGGGATCATTTCACTTAAGAGAATAGTATCTTTGTTTGGGGAGCATTTTGATGCTGTTTCTGTGCCATTTTCGGACTGTATGGTCTTGAACGTGGCGATGTCTGCACCAAAACCATGGCTCCCCAAATGTCTGGGACTGTCGGGTAAAACTCATTGGACTGGAAGCTAACTCACCCTCTCCTTCCCTTGTCTGCTGTTATGAGTTCTTCCAATTGTTCCTTTTGTTTGTTCTATCCTTTTTATGACACATAATCAGCATTTCCCAGGTTCTCTGGCGTTTTTTAGAATTTGAAGACTCCAGACTGGATATATTCTTATCGGTGTCTAACTATAGGCACGAGTTTCCTGAAGGACGGTTACCTGCTCCTTGATTTTCTGTACTGCCATGTCAACTCAAAGGACCTTCTCTGACACCTTTCCAGAGCATCCCTGGTACAGGTACGTTCTCTTTTGACTCCTCATAGTTCTAGCATGTGGATCCGATCCTCTTTCCTGGGTTCTAAGCCCCTGCACAGAGGGATGCTAGCTTCCTGCCTCCCTCTGCAGGGGAATGCAGGGGAGAGCAGCACACTCACCCATCCCCCAACAGATCTCTGTGGAAAAGTCCCAGGACAGCCGAGCCCTGCCCAGGGCCAGATCAAGACACACCAGAGCCTGCTTCTGATTTCTGAAAAGGAAAGTAAAAGGCGGGAAAACTTGAGTTTTGGTTCTTTCTCCGATTTAACCCCTAACTGGCTCTAAATGAACATATGACACTGTCCTGTTGGTCTCCTTTTTTGTCACTGTCAGCTTTTCTCAGTAGAAGTGTCCCCACAGCTCAGGGTGCAAATATTCAGGCACATTATTTGTTTTAAAGAAGAGTCTGTCAGAACCCTAATTGAGTTTTTTTAAAGTAAATTTTTAAAAGCTTCTCCTATCTCGCAATGATAGACTCTGAAATCAAGTACCGGTTTCAAAATCAAGCAAGCACAGAACAAGGTAGTTAATTACCTGCAATTGTTGAATGAAAGCTTCGTATGAAAGAAAGAAACCATTTCCTCCTCTTATTTCTAATTTCCGTTATTTTCATCTTGCTTTATGCATAGATTTATTTGTTCTTCGAGGCCACATGGCAGGATGGGTAAGATACACACTGGAGAGACACATCGACCCGGATTCAAGTCTCATTCTCTCCTCCTTGTTTTCTGAGTGATCTTTCTCTTTTTCTGTGTTTTCTAACCTAAAAACTGGTGATGCTAACATAGATCCCTCCCCTCCCCTCCGTGACCAGAGTCCTGGAAACATAATCTGAAATAATGACTTCCTTTTCCCCTTTAAAAAACTTTCTTTTCTGATAGGCCACAGGTCTTTTCTTGTGATTAACTTTTACCCTAACTCCTTTTGATGAAGGCCAAAGAGTATGGATTTTATGTGTGAAATTTTATACATCACTTATATCAGTTTGAAAACAAATATGTTAAAATTTGAAAGCTGCTTCAAATATAACTTTATTAAAATTGGTCTGAGGGGCACCTGGGTGGCTCAGTGGTTTAAAGCCTCTACCTTCAGCTCAGGTCATGATCCCAGGGTCCTGGGATGGAGCCCCACATTGGGCTCTTTGCTCAGTAGGGAGCCTGCTTTCTCTTCTCTCTCCCTGCCTGCCTCTCTGCCTACTTGTGATCTCTGTCTATCAAATAAATAAATAAAATCTTAAAAAAAAAAAAATTGGTCTGAGATAGTCATCGCTCCCCGGTTTCCCTGAGGGATGAAGTGGGGGTTGCAGGGTATATACAGAAAGTTAAGATGATGACAGAATTCCTTTCAAGAAAGATACCTCTACTTTTAAATCTAAGCAAAATGAATAGAAACCCTAAACTGAAGGGAAGGGAGGGGCCAAAAGGATAAGAACACATTTCCCATCCATAAAAGCATCTGGCACAGGGAGGACCTGTCGAAAGGAAAACATTATCAAATCCAGATGGTACTCAGCTCTGACACAAGCCAGGGAAGCCTCTATGGACAGAAGTACCTTACAGGGACACCTGGGTGGCTCAGTTGGCTAAGCGTCTGTCTTTGTCTCAGGTCACGATCCCGGGGTCCTGGAATTGAACCCCGTGTCAGGCTCCCTGCTCAGTGGAGCATCTCTCTCTCTCTCCCTTTGCTGCTCCATCTGATTCTGCTCTCTCTCAAATAAATAAATAAAAATCTTTAAAAAATAAAATTTTAACTATTTTAAATAAAATTTTTAAATAAAAAATATTTTAAATATTTTAAAAATTTTAAAAAGGAATGCCCTATCGATTGCAGGTGAGGAAGCATAAAATACAGTCTTTAAAAAATTACAAAAAGAAAGGTGTGGCTGGGGAGAGAAAGAGAATTAGAATTGAGTCAATATTCTAATAATGATCGCTTTCAAAGACCTGTAACGTTCATGTATGTCCCTGCTTTCCTGTGAGATGTATTGGAGATTCACAGCAGTTTTAAGCTGGGCGATCCTCTTGGGAGTGTGTCAGCAGTGCAGGGGGTTGAAAGAGCCAACCGGAAAGGCAAACCTCCCCAACTGGTCTGCTCGCTCTGAAATGTAGTTTAAGGTACAAATGCGATGCCGACAGTAGGCCCCTAATTGTTATCATTCGGCATGCATTTAGTGCCTGGCTTTGTTCGAGATCCCCTGAACCAATTTACTCCCTTCTCTTCCCCTCTGTCTCCCCAGGGGAGCCAACAGCTAGTTATTCTCAGTTCAAATATTTCTAATTCAGGGAGAGTTTCTTCAGCCCAGAGAGGCTGGATTAGGGCTCTCACTTCACAAGCCTTAGAAGCCAGTACTTCCTTTTTGTAAGGACTCACTACAGTTTCAATGATCTGTTCAAAGGCTGTCCTCTCTCTCACCCCAAACTGTGTGAAGGCAGGGAAGCGGCCACTTTGGCGCGTCCTTCCCGGGTGCTACAGGGCGCAGGGCTCGACGGGCTTTCGGGCTCCAGAGCGGCCTTGCTCTCTGCACCTGTCACACAGCGATGAGCAAAACGGACCCCAGCCAGGCTTCCCGGGGCCTCTTCAGGTCCTTCCTGTGAGGGGAGACGGGCACTAAGCAAATAAGCAAAGCCTTCTCTAAACAAATGTTTGACAGTGGTGATGGCGCCAGAGAAAACGGAAGAAGGAAAAGGGGATGATGAGGCCGGAAAGGGGTTCCGTTTTGAGGGACGAGAAAAATGTCACCGAGTCTTTGGACAATGACCTAAAGAAGGCGAGGGACCAAGGATGTCTGTCAGAATGGAGTTTATTGGTTGAATGAATTAGTACATGAGAGGAAGAGAGACAGAACACAGTTGCTGCTCTAGGGCCTCCGTCATGGGTCGGGTTCCAACCTACGTACCTGGGAGCGCTATGGCTGGTTAGGAGAAATGACCCACGTAAAAATCAGAGTCAGGAGTTCCTTGTTCTCCAGTTTGAGCTACGTGCCTGAAAATAGAAACTAGATCATGGGGTACAGATCCACGAGAAGTCCAGGAAAGGAAGGAGGAACAGCAGCGGGGGCCACGTTCTTGGAGGAGAGCAGGGAGGCGCGGGGCACCAGCCGGAGCCAGGGCGGGAAGGGAGAGCGGAAGAGGAGGCACAGGGGAGAAGTCCGTCTCTGGGACCTCTGGAGATGAAGCTGGCTGGCAACGGTGGGTCGGAGACAGAGAGGGTTCAATGCCAGAAAAAAAAGAAATTCTGTGCCTGATGTGACAGACATTTGTATTAACTAGCAGATTTTATGATGATTAATCTGAGACCCAAGATAGATGGAAAAGGAGGAGACAGGAAAAGCAAGTCAATTCGTGTAAGACAGTGACTTTTGAAGCATGGGGTGATGAGGGCATGGCACCAAACAGGGAGAGAGGAAAACGCAAGGAAGTTAACTATAGGACTCTGGGCAAACCCCAAACCTTCTCAGTCCATTTTATTTTTTGCCGGTACCATAAATGAGTTGAGTCGGATACCACGTGCAGTGAGTTCCAGCTCCAATATGCTATGACTTTGTTTATACTATAAAAGGACCATCTAAAGAAAGGGAACTGTGTTTTATATTAACTGAGCTACAATATTGCCTCTTTCTGTGGTCCTACTCTTGGCTATTGTGGGGATACCTAGACCAGTATGCTGAAATATTCACAGGAAGCTTCACTTCGAAAGTCTCCAAGATTCTTCTGAAATTCACATTCAAATCACTTTTGAAAAATACAAAACTTCCCATGTGTGAAACAGTGAGAGTTTTCAGAAATCATTTATTTTACTCTGTGGCCACTGTGAGAAAATATCCAAAGCAAATAAGGAAAAAAAGAGAGAGCTATCACTATTGAGAAATCTACAAGTCTAACACTTAACCACAGATGAAACCCCCAAATGAAGCAGATATTAACTGGAAGAACCATTGTTCATTTAAAAAATAGTAGAACATTGGCAACACCATCTCTGGGAGTCTAGAGTTCCTGTTTTCCTTTCTCTCAGGCACATTTGCTGTCGCCTAATTCATGTTTGGCAAGACTTGCGAGACTTTGGCCAGCTATCTGACCAACATATCTGTGGTGTGAGGAAATTTCAGGCCAAAGTTCTATATGGGCAAGTAAACTAAGAGTTCACTGAGATTTTAATTTGGGAGGTCTACCTTTAACTTAGTTTGACTACCTGTAGATTGTTAATTTGGATTCATATGCTAAAACTAATAATTTCATCCTATTTTGGTTCTCACATTGTAGGGTAAAAGAAGTCTTCCTAAGAAATTTTAAAATTGGGGCACCTGGGTGGCTCAGTGGGTTAAGCCTCTGCCTTCAGCTCAGGTCATGATCTCAGGGTCCTCGGATCGAGTCCCACGTTGGGCTCTCTGCTCAGCAGGGAGCCTACTTCCCCCTCCCCCTCTGCCTGCCTCTCTGCCTATTTGTGATCTCTCTCTCCCTGTCAAATAAATAAAGTAAACCTTTAAAAAAATAAATTTTAAAATTAAATTTGTCCAAACATATTTGTAATTAAGCCTGCTTAAGGACATCCAGTTGTCCACTGTGTACCACCATGACTCTGGTGTCCACCTGTGGGTGTATTCACAATTACTTTAGCATCAAGTTTTTGCAGAACCATGACCAAAGTACAGAGGTATATTTACTATATAATGTAGTCTGTACACCAACTGTCCTCTGAAGGTTTACACAGTCTGCCTTAGAACAGAGGGTTCAGAATAGTTCCTACAGAGAAAAGTGATCATCTCAAATTTGCAAATGGGGCTGACTCTTAATTTGCAGGAACTAGGGTGATATGAAAATATACAGTCCCTGGTTCAAAACAAAGCAGAGGGAAAATGCATTTCTGTTTCCTTCATGGATTCCCTCCTGCCTCATATGGCCATTTCATCAGCTATTTAATATCCCAGGCCCTTAAGGGCAGGGATACTCCCCAGGCTAAGGCAGATCCTCCCAGATACACATGACTTGGCTCATGGGGTCCCCATCCAACCACAGCCTTCCCCATGCCTGCATTCAAAATAGCATGTAATGGCCAAATGCAATAGGACCTGGGCTTTCGTGGTTGGCAGCATGCTGAAATGGTACTAAAAATCTGGTCTGAAGCACACAGCACCATCGATCACTTAACTTATCCATTTGTTCTGTAGAATCATTTTGTTATATAATTGCATTAGAAGGGCATGTAATTTTGCATCTGTCATTATTTAAGTAACCATATTATTTAAAAAAAAAAAAAGTAAATCTTGGAGATCTAGGCCTTTTTCTTTTTTCTTTAAAACCATCAGGATTATTTTCTAGCATGAACTGCTTATAACAGCCCCTCCACTCCACCCTGAAGATGAGATGGATTTATGAAGTGTTACCAAAACAACCACCTGTGAGAAATGGCTGGGGAAGTATGTGGGAAGAAAACCACACCAAGAGGGTGAAAAGGAGGAAACAAAATGTAGGAGAAGGTGGAAAAGGGGGGAGGGTTTCTTTCTCCCCTGCCTCCTGTCCATTTGTCGCTGTGGAGCACGGAAAGCGAGTGGAGCCAAAAAAGGAGGGAAACATGTATTATGAAAAAACAAATAACACTGGTAGAACTAGGAGGAAAAACCAGACTTTAAGAATGGACCCTAGAGCTAAAGACGGAAAGCTCATAAAGGTAAAGGTGTCATTTTCCAAAACTATATAAGAAGTTTAAATTTATATTGCCACAAAACTAAAAGGAATGGACAAATCTACAATGGGAAATAAATAAATATGTAATCATACCGGGATAGTTAAATATACCTCACTTAGGAACTGGTAGAATAAGCAGGTAAAATATCAGTAGAATTTTGGAGTATTAAAAATTGTAGATGATTTGATCAGTAAAATTTACCTAATGGAACTATATATAATGCTGGACCTAACAGTTGAAGAGCTGAAGAATTCACATTCTTTTTAGGTAAATATGAATGTTGATAAATATTGGCCATATAATAAGTTACAAAGTTAAGTCTCCACAAATTTCAAAAGACTGAATTTGTAAAGAGCATGTTGTCTGACCCTAGAGCAACTAAGATAGAAACTAATAACTGAAAGAAATCTAGACATATGCTTCTTAATAAACTACAATCAAGAAGAAATAGATTAGAATATTAGAAATCTTTTTGAACTTAAAGTTGACAGAACAGTTAATATTAAAGTTTGTAGTTGAGCAAAAACTGTTAAAGAAAAATTTCATAACATATTAGAAATGAAGGAAAGACAAAGACTAAGTTAGCAAGCATCTATTTCAAGAACTTAAAAAAAAATAAAGCAAATGATCTAAGGAACAAATAATGAAGGAAAGATTTGAGAATAGAAATTAACATATCGGCAATCTTCTATTAGAAGGGGAAAAAAGCATCCAAGTTTGTTCTTTGGAAAAACTTTTAAAATTCATAAACTTTGGAAAGACTGATTAAAAAAATAAGAGTATACAAGTACCCAACATAAAAGGAATTTCTAGTGGAAAAGAAAATGCCACCATAGCAGGCTAAGTAATACTCCCTGAAGATAGCAGGTCTTAATCCCTGGAACTTGTAAATGTTACCTTATTTGGAAAAAGGGTTTGTACAGATGTGATTAAGTTAAGGATCTTGAGATGGGGAGATTATACTAGGTTATCCTGGTGGGTCCTAAATGCCATCAGAAATATCTTCATAAGAGAGAGGTAGAGGGAGATAACATACAAAGAGAGAAGGCCAAGTGAAGATGGAGCATGAAGAGATTTGAAGATTGGAATAATATGGCCGCCAGGCAAGGAGTGCGCGCTGCCCTCTATAATTGGAAGAGGCAAAGAGTGGGTGATCCTCTAGAGCCTCCGGAAGGAGTGAAACCTTGCTAACACCCTGAGTTTGGACCAGAGAATTATTTCATACTTCTGGCCTCAGGATACATGTCTGTTGTAAAGCCAGGAAGTTTGTAATAATTTGCTACAGTAGCCACAGGAAATTAATACAACCACTCTTCTATAGACTTCGAAGTCAATAAAAAATGAATAAGGGAAAACTGTGTCAACTTGAGGCCACTAAATTGAAAACACAGATGAAATGCACAAATTCCTATGAAAATCCAAACTGAGAAGTGAAATACAGAAGAGATTTAAAAATCTGAAACGTGCTATAATTGTTATAAAATATAATCCTAAGTAAATAACTTTATCTGGCGAAAATATCAGGCCCTCGTGATTTCCCCAGCAAATTCTTCCAAGTATTTTCCAAGGGAATAACACAATAATTGAGACCAATTTTCATGCAAATTCTCCCAGAGAAGATAAGGAAATTACCGTTTTTCCAGTCTATTTTATGATAGCCTTTTTATCATAACCTGAGAATTACATTATGAAAAAAGAAAATTACAAAATTTTCTTGCTCATAAACAGAGATGGAAGAATTCTTAAACAAAATATAAGCAAACCAAATTCAGCAATATATAAACAGATTAATACACCATGATCAAGTTAAGTTTATTTTAGGAATGCAAAATTAGTTTTACAATAAAATAGCAATCAAAATATGTTGCCACATTACCAGAAAAAAAGAGAAAAATCATAGAATACCTCGGTAGATGCAAGAATAGGTATTAGATGAAATTCAAAGTCCATGTATTATAAAAATTCTTAGCAATAAATAGAAGAGAAGGAAACATCCTTAGTCTATTAACAGCTGTTTATAAGAAACTTACATCAAAATTAAGGGTGAAAGTTGAACTATTTTTCTTAGACATAGGCAGGAAGGCAAAGGTTCTTGCTCTCACTAGTTTTATTCAACACGGAGTGAAGGGCTTTACTAGTGTAATGAGACAAAGATAAGAAGTAAAAGATATAAGGACTGAGAAGAAAGAAATAAAATAGTTATTATGTATGAAAGATATATTTGGGTATGTAAAAGCTATAAATCATTACATAACAATTTATCTAATATTTATCTAACAGATAATTATTAGAATTAATAGGTAATTTTATCCAGGTTGGCAGTTGCAAAACAAATATGCAAAATCAATTTTAATTTTATGTATTAACAAAAAACAACATGAAAATTTAAAAAGCTAATTATAGACATATATCCTTTATAAAAGTAGCAAAATATTTCATGTATTTATAATGTACGTGCTACCAGAACTGCTTTAAAACTGTGTTTTACTAAAAGCATAAAAAAAGACAACTTTCTGAGGGGGAAGAAGCAAGATGGCGGAGGAGTAGCAGACTGAAACAGCATTAGGTCCCAGAAGTTCAGCTAAATAGTTATCAAATCATTCCAAACACATACAAAACCAATAGGAGATAGAAGAGAAGAAGAGCAGCAACTCTAGGACAGAAAATCGACCACTTTCTGGAAGGTAGGACACGCGGAGAAGTGAATCTGAAGCAATGGAAACATAAACCATCGGGGGAGGGGCCAGCTCCCGGCAAGTGGCAGAGCAGCAGGACACAAAATCAGAACTTTTAGGAGTGTGCTCCACTGAGTGTTGCTCCAGAGGCTAAGCAGGGGTGGAGCCCTCACGGGGACAGTGTGGTCTCAGGACACGTGGGGTCACTGAAAGATTGGAGGTGTCTGAGTGTGGCAGAGCTCCCAGGTATTAGAGCAGGGAAGCCGGCTGTGGAGACAGAGCCAAGGAGTGAGCTCTCAGCTCAGGGTTACCTTCAATCATGATCTAAGACAGAGTCTGGCCACTACTCTTTGAGTAGGGACCCCACAAGTAGCAGATCCGGGAGACTCACCTTCCTGCTCTAGGAGGAACAGTGCGGCAGGAATCTGCTGGGTTTGGATACTCCAAACAAGGCCATGTGCCAGAGAAACACTTGATCACAGGGCAGGTGAGCACAGAGTGCAGTTGGAGACCATGAAGATGGGAGTGATGGAGCACTTTTCTCTGGGGTCACACTGAGGAGTGGGGCTCCACGCTCTTGGCTCTTCAGGGCCAGAGACTGGGAAGTCACCATCTTCATTTCTCTCCTCCAACATGGTATGGAAAGTGTTCAGGGAGCAAAAGCTCCAAGAGTGAACCCGAGCAGATTACTTAGTCCAGGCCCTGGCAAGGCTGGTGTAATTCCACCTTGGGCAAAGACATTTGAGAATCACTGCAACAGGTCCCACCCCCAGAAGATCAACAAGAACATCTGGCCAAGACCAAGTTCAATGATCAATGAGAACTGCAAACTCCAGAGACAGAGGAAAGCAATGCATAGAATTCATGGCATTTCCCCCATGATCCTTTAGTCTTGCAAATGTGAATTTTTTTATAAAAAAATTTGAATTTTTTTAAATTTTATTTTTCTCTTATTCTATTTTTTTTAACTTTTCCTCTTCCCTCTTTTAATGTTTTCTAACTATTTTATCTTAACAATATTTTTAAAAACCTTTTTAAATTGTCATTGTTATAGTCATATTTTATCCCTTCATTGTATATAACCTTATTTTTTGCATACATATAGGTTTTTCTTTAAAATTTTGGGATACAATTTCTCCTAATAGATCAAAATATACCCTAAATCTTGCATATGGCTTTGTTCTAGTCTCCAGTCTAATCACATTCTTTCCTCTTTTTCTCTTCTTTTCTCAACCAATTTATCAATTCCTTTTTTAGAATTTTTTTTAAAAATTTTCATCTTTACAGTCATATTCCATCACTTCATCATGTTTACCCTTCTTTTTGTATACATATAGAAGATAAGTTTGTCTTTAAAATTTAGGATGGTAGGGACACCTGGGTGGCTCAGTGGGTTAAAGCCTCTGCCTTTGCCTCAGATCATGACTTCAGGGTCCTGGGATCAAGCCCCGCATGGGGCTCTCTGCTCAGCAGGGAGCCTGCTTACTCCTCTCTCTCTGCCTGCCTCTCTGACTACTTGTAATCTCTATCAAATAAATAAGTAAAATCTTAAAAAAAAAAATTCAGGATGGTAGTTTCTTCTAAGAGACCAGAATATACCCAAAATCAAGTGGGGGCTCTGTATTATTCAGCAGTCTAAATATATATATATATATATATATATATATATATATATATGATATTTATTATATTATACATAATAAATTATATTTATATATAATTATTATATTCTAATAATTTTATTATATATTATATTTATATATTATATTTCTTAATATAAATATTATATAAATATTAAGAAATATAATATATTTATTTATAAATATATAAATATAATAAATATAAATATATTTCTACCCCCTGGTTTTGGGTCTATTTTGGTTTGGTTAGTATATATTTTTGGGGGGATTTGCCACCCTCTTAGTGTTTTATTATCTCAATCCTATCTGAATAAAATGACAAGGTAGAAAAACTCACCACAAAAACAAAGAATAAGAGGCAATAGTGATGGCTATGGACTTAATCAATATGAACATTGGAATGTGTCAGAACTAGAGTTCAGACTGATGATTATCAAGGTGCTAGCCAGGCTCAAAAAGGGCATGGAAGATATTAAAGATTCCCTTTCTGGAGAAATAAAATCCCTTTCTGGAGGAAAAAAAAAATACTAAAATTTAACCAAGTTGAAATCAAAAAAGCTACTAATGAGGTGCAATAAAAAATGGAGCTCTTACTGCTAGGATAAAGGATGCAGAAAAAAGAATTAGTAATATAGAAGACCAAATGATGGGAATAAAGAAGCTGAGCAAAAGAGAGACAAACAACTACTGGACCGAGGGGAGAATTTAGGAGATAAGTGATGCCCATAAGATGAAACAATATTAGAATAATTGGGATCCCATAAGAAGAAGAAAGAGAGAGAGGGCCACAAGGTATATTGGATAAATTATAATAGAGAATTTCCCTAAAATGAAAAGGGGAACAAGCATTAAAATCCAGGAGGCACAGAGAACCCCTCAAAATCAATAAAAATAGGCCCACACCCCATCATTTAATAGTAAAACTTATAAGTCCTAGTGACAAGAAGAAAAGCATGAAAGCAGCTCAGGATAAGTCTGTAACATACAATGGTAAAAATATTAGATTGGCAGCAGGCTTAACCACAGACACCTGGCAAGCCAAAAAGAACTGGCATGATATATTCAGAGCACTAAATAAGAAAAATATGCAACCAAGAATACTATATCCAGCTAGTCTGTCATTGGAAATAGAAGGAGAGATAAAAAGCTTCCAGGACAAACAAAAATTAAAAGAATTTGCAAATACCAAACCAGCTCTACAGGAAATATTGAAAGGGGTCCTCTAAGCAAAGAGAAAGGCTAAAAGTAGTAGACCAGAAAGGAAAAGAGACAATGTACAGTAACAGTCACCTTAGAGGCAATATAATGACACTAAATTTATATCTTTCAATAGCTGCCCTAAATGTAAATGGCTGTAATGTCCCAATCAAAAGACACAGGGTGTCAGAATGGATAAAAAAAAAAAAAAAAAAAACAAGACCCATTGATATGCTGTCTACAAGAAACTCATTTTAGACCCTAAGACACCTCAGGATTTAAAGTGTGGGTGGAAAACCATTTACGATGCTAATGGACATCAAAAGAAAGCTGGGGTGGCAATACTTATATGAGATAAATTAGATTTTAAGCCAAAACTATAATAAGAGATGACAAAGGACACTATATCATACTCAAAGGGTCTGTCCAACAAGAAGATCTAACAATTTTAAATATCTGTGCCCCTAACATGGGAGCAGCCAACTATATAAACCAATTAATAAAAAAATCAAAGAAACACATCAACAGTAATACAATAATAGTAGGGGACTTTAACACTCCCCTCACTGAAATAGATCATCCAAGCAAAAGATCAACAAGGAAATAAAGGCCTCAAATGACACACTGGACCAAATGGACATCGCAGATATATTTAGAACCTTCCATCCCAGGGCAACAGAGTGCACATTCTTCTTCAGTGCACATGGAACATTCTCCAGAATAAATCACATCCTGGGTCACAAACTGAGTATTAACTGGTACCAAAAGACTGGAATCATTCCCTGCATTTTTCAGACCATAATATTCTGAAGCTAGAATTCAGTCACAAGAGGAAATTTGGAAAGAACTCAAATACATGGAGGCTAAAGAACATCCTACTTAAGAATGAATGGGTCAACCAGGAAATTAAAGAAGAATTGAAAAAATTCATGGAAACAAATGATAATGAAAACACAACACTTCAAAATCTGTGGGACACAGCAAAGGCAATCCTAAGAGGAAAATATATAGCGATACAAGCCTTTCTCTAGAAATAAGAAAGGTCTCAAATACACAATCTAACCCTACACCTAAAGGATCTGGAGAACGAATAACAAAGAAAGTCTAAACCCAGCAGGAGAAGAGAAATCATAAAGATCAGAGCAGAAATCAATGAAATAGAAACAAACAAACAAACAAACAAAAAAAAAAAAAAACAGTAGAACAAAACAACAAAACTAGGAGATGGTTCTTTGAAACAATAAGATTGATAAACCCCTGGCCAGACTTACCAAAAAGAAAAGCAAAAGGACCCAAATAAATAAAATCATGAATGAAAGAGGAGAAATCACAACCAACACCAAAGAAATACAAACAATTACAAGAACATATTATGAGCAACTATATGCCAGTAAATTTGACAATCTGGAAGAAATGGATGCATTTCTAGAGACATATAAACTACCAAAACTGAACCAGGAAGAAATAGAAAACTTGAACAGATCCATAACCAGTAAGAAGATTGAAGCAGTCTTCAAAAATTTCCCAACAAACAAAAGCCCCAGGCCACATGGCTTTCCATGGGAACTCTACCAAACATTTAAAGAAGAATTAATTCCTATTCTCCTGAAACTGTTCCAAAAAATAGAAATGGAAGGAAAACTTCCAAACTCATTTTTTGAGGTCAGCATTACCTTGATTCCAAAACCAAAGACCCCATCAAAAAAGAGAATTACAGACCAATGTCCTTGATGAACAGAAATGCAAAAATTCTCAGCAAAATACTAGCCCATATGATCCAACAGTACATTAAAAGGATTATTCACCATGACCAGGTGGGATTTATTCCAGGGCTTCAAGTTTGGTTCAACATTCACAAATCAATCAATGTGATACAATACATTAATAAGAGAAATAATAAGAACCATATGATACTCTTCAATAGATGCTGAAAAAGCATTTGACAAAGTACAGCATCCTTTCTTGATCAAAACTCTTCAGAATGTAGGGATAGAGGGTACATACCTCAGTATCATCAAAGCCATCTATGAAAACCCACAGTTAATATCATTCTCAATGGAGAAAAACTGAGGGCTTTTCTGCTAAGGTCAGGAACAAGGCAGGGATATCCATCACCCCTGCTATTCAACGCAGTACTAGAAGTCCTAGCCTCAGCAATCAGACAAGAAAAAGAAATTAAAGGCATCCAAATCAGCAAAGAAGAAGTCAAACTATCACTCTTTGCAGATGATATGATACTTTATGTGGAAAACCTAAAAGACTCCACTCCAAATCTGCTAGAACTTGCACAGGAATTCAGTAAAGTGTCAGGATATAAAATCAATGCACAAAAATCAGTTACATTTCTATACACCAACAAGACAGAAGAGAAATTAAGGAGTCAATCCCATTTACAATTGCACCCAAAACCATAAGATACCTAGGAATAAACCTAACCAAAGAGGCAAAGAATCTATACTCAGAAAACTATAAAGTACTCATGAAAGAAATTGAGGAAGACACAAAGAAATGGAAAAATGTTCCAGGCTCATGGATTGGAAGAACAAATATTGTGAAAATATCTATGCTACCTAAAGCAATCTACACATTTAATGCAATCCCTATCAAAATCCCATCCATTTTTTTTTCAAAGAAATGGAACAAATAATCCTAAAATTTATATGGAACAAGAAAAGACCTCAAATAGCCAGAGGAATGTTGAAAAAAACCAAAACCAAAACCAAAACCAAAAACAAACAAACAAACAAAGTTGGTAGCATCACAACTCCAGACTTCAAGCCATATTACAAAGCTATCATCAACAAGACAGTATGGTACTGGCACAAAAACAGACACATAGATCAATGGAACAGAATAGAGAGCCCAGAAATAGACCTTCAACTCTATGGTCAGCTAATCTTCGACAAAGCAGGAAAGAATGTCCAATGGAATAAAGACAGTCTCTTCAACAAATGGTGTTGGGAAAATTGGACAGCCACATGCAGAAGAATGAAACTAGACCATTTCCTTATACCACACATGAAAATAGACTCCAAATGGATGAAAGCCATCAAAATCCTTGAGGAGAACACAGGCAGCAATCTCTTTGACCTCAGTCACAACAGCTTCTTTCTAGAAACATCACTGAAGGCAAGAAAAGCAAGGGTAAAAATTATCTATTGGGACCCCATCAAGATCAAAAGCTTTTGGACAGCAAAGGAAACAGTCAACAAAACCAGAAGACAACTGACAGAATGGGAGAAAATATTCACAAATGACATATCAAATAAGGCTATTATCCAAAATTTATAAAGAATTTATTAAACTCAGGGTGCCTGGGTGGCTCAGTGTGTTACAGCCTCTGCCTTTGGCTCAGGTCATGATCTCAGGGTGCTGGGGTCGAGCCCCACCTTGGGCTCTCTGCTTTGCTTCCCCTCTCCCCCTCTCTGCCTGCCTCTCTACCTACTTGTGATCTCTGTCTGTCAAATAAATAAACAAAATTTAAAAAAAAAAAAAAAAGAACTTATCAAACTCAACACCCAAGGAACAAATAATCCAATCAAGAAATGGGGAGAGAACATGAACAGACATTTCTGCAAAGAAGACATCCAGATGGCCAACAGACACAGGAAAAAGTGTTCCATATCACTCAGCATCAAGGAAATACAAATTAAAACCACAATGAGATACCACCTCACGCCAGTCAGAATGGCTAAAATTAACAAGTCAGGAAATAACAGATGCTGGCAAGGATGCAGAGAAAGAGGAACCCTCCTACACTGTTGGTCTGAATGCAGGCTGGTGAGGCCACTCTGGAAAACAACATGGAGTTTCCTTAAAATGTTGAAAATAGACCCAACAATTGCACTACTGGGTATTTACCCTAAAGACAAATATAGTTATCCGAAGGGACACGTGCAACCGAATGTTTATAGCAGCAATGTCCACAATAGCCAAACTATGGAAAGAACCAAGATGTCTATCAAAAGATGAATGTATAAAGAAGACGTGGTGTGTGCTCATATATATATGTATGTATGTATGTATGTATGTATGTACGTACAATGGAATACTATGCAGCCATCAAAAATGAAATCTTGCCATTTGCAATGACGTGGATGGAACTAGAGGGTATTAGGCTGAGCGAAATAAATCAATCAGAGAAAGACAATTATCATATGCTCTCTCTTATAGGAGGAATTTTAGAGGCAGGAAGGGGGGTAAGGGGGGTAGGGAAGGAAAAATGAAACAAGATGGGATTGGGAGGGAGACATACCATAAGAGACTCTTAATCTCATAAAACAAACTGAGGGTTGCTGGGGACAGTGTGTGGAGAGGATGGTTGGGCTATGGACATTGGGGACGGTATGTGCTATGGTGAGTCCTGTGAAGTGTGTAAGCCTGATGATTCACAGACCTGTAGCCCTGGGGCAAATAATACATTATATGTTAATAAAAATAATTAAAAAAAATAAAAGCATAAAAAAGTTCAAGAAAAGTATAAATGAGTATTATACTTATGATTGAAGTCAATATAACATGGTTATAAATTTTCTAAAAATTGATCTATAGAATCAATGCCCTCTCAATGAAAATATTAACAAGTGTGTGTATGTGTAACTTAGAAAGATGATATTATATTTTATACAGAAAGGCTAAATCCAGGGTACTTAAGAAACACACAAAAGTGAAGTGTAACTGCTCTGTCCGATATCAAGCCTTATTTTAAGTATTATAAGAAATAGTTAAGAATGTACAGGATTGACATGAAGACTGACAAATGAGTGACTAGAAGAGGGGACCCAGAAACAGACTGGCATGTATCAAAGGTGATACTGTAGAGCTGTAGACAAAGGTCAGTCTTCTTCATAAAGGGTGTTTATACAATCAAATGTTTGTATAGATAAAGAGAAAGATAGAAAACTTGACCTCCACTTTATGTCAGACACACAGATCAATTCCAGATAATTGGAAGAACTAAAAGAGAAAAGTAAAACAATACAAATTTTAAAGACAATGTTTGGAGGCATTTTCATAACCTCAATGAAGGAAACATTTTAAAAAGCAGGGCATGAAAGCCCAAACTATAGAAAAATATTGAAAATTTGGATCATATTAAAACTACGAATGTCTTCATCCAAAAACATCATTCATAGGGTCAAATGCAAGCCACAGAGTTGGGGAAGTTATTTACTATACCTATAACTCACAAATGCTTCATGACTACAAAATATTAAAAACACATACAAATCAATAAGCATAGACCATCAGAAATGTGGATGAGGCAATTGGAACGGAAACTTCATAATAAGCTCTTCAAAGGGCTAATAAAAAGTTTTTAAAAATTGCTTGATATTATTAATCATCTGGGAAATGAAAATGAAAACCATTAGAAAATACTACTACATAGTCATGAAAATGACAAACTTTAAAAGTATGCAGTAACATTCAGACCTTTAGGATTTTCTCCCATACTGTTCATGGGAAAGTATATTAGTATAACCGTTTTAGAAAATAGTTCAGGATTAACTAGGGTTGAATGCATGCAGGCTCTATGGTACAGCAGTGCTACCCTTTGGAGCATAGTAACAAAGGCATATACATCTAAGCCAGGTGGTGTAGCAAACAAGTTTCCAGAAGCATTGTTTGTACCAGAAAAGATTACATACAACTCAAATATCCATCATTTGGAAAAATAAACAGCAGTGTATAGCACCGTAGATACACAAACTATTGTTAATCACAACATGGGTGAGTTTCTCAAGAGTAAGGTTTATGGAAAGAAGCTAGTCACAAAATGCTATATAGTGTATAATTCGATTTAAATACATGTCAAAAGAAGACAAACTTCTACTATGTTGTTTAGAAATGTACAATTAGAAGAAAAAGTAGATCATGATCATATTTGTTTTTAAGGAAGGGGCATAGAGGTGATGTTTTTGAAATTCTCAATGTTTTAATTCTTGACTCGGTTGTTACTTTTATGGGTATTAACTTCATGAAGATTTTTTAAGGAATATCTATGTCTTGTGCCCTTTCTATGTTAAAAAATATTTTAATAGGAACATTATTTACTATTACAGAAAATGATTGATTAAAATGTCATGAAGATAATAAACATATATGTAATTGATGATATAGACTCAATATGTATAAAGCCTTAACTGAGAAAGATGCAAATAAATCAATTATAGCTGGTGATTCCAACACACTCCTCTAAGAAACTCTAATTTCAGGCAGACTAAAACAAACAGTGATTAAATATTAAATAACATCAATAATGTGCTAAAACGAAGATTTCACCCACCATTCAAAGTATTCACATTCTTTTTGAGCATAAGTGAACTTCCTCAAAACTGGATCCTAACTTAGCCACAGAGCAAGCTTTATTAAATTCCATGTTTCAACTTCATGCAGACTATGTTCTCTGACAGTAACACAATATAATTAGGTATCAGTAGGAGCACATGTTTAAAACAAATATTTAAAGCCATACACCTGCAAATAGATACACATACATAGCATGCCAGGGGAAAGACTTTAATGGGAAAGAAAATCATTTAAAAAAATGTAGAATACTTAGGATTGAATGCTAGCAAAAATGCTGCATGTCAAATTTTGTGGAATACTACTAAAGAAAGTCTGTAGCTTTGGATATGGCCATTAAAGAATTAAAAATTGAAAAGAAATTATCAAAATATTTATGGTATATTAAGTTGTGGTTTATATTTCTTTACTCCTCTGTATGTCTACACCACTTGCCATGTAAATTTGAAGTTTCTTCCACAAATTGCACAGTGTATTGCTCTGTCCTTTGACTTTGGACCTGACTATATCATTTGCTTGGGCCAATAGGAGGGGAATAGACAAGAGAAAAGTAAGAGCTTGAAATATGCTGGTACCTTGGGGTTTGCTTTCTTGTGCCCTCTGCTGCCATCATGGTAAGAACATCTTCTGAAGTAGCTACTGGCCTTTCATTCCGGCCCCCAGAGTGGGACTGGACAGGCTGACCTGAGCCAGCCAGAACCAACAGCCTGAAGTAGATCTCAGCCAAGCCCTATTTAGACACCCCAGCCAACTCCAAGAACTAAGTACCTATCTTATTCTACAGTGAGTTTTTGTGGTTATTACACAACAAAAACTCACTGATAGGAAACTCAGTACCTAGAAATAGAGTTGCTGCCCTAATGAAAACCTAAAATATATGGAAGTAGCTTTGGGACAAAGGCAGTGGGAAACTTCCAAAGAAAGCTGAAAGATGTTATTGAAGGCTGACCAATGGCTGTTCCTGTTATGTCCTGGCAACCCACTTATAAGAGTTTTCGCCTTCAGTAACTTGGAAGAAAGAAAGTGAGGCTAACAAGTGTATGGGTTTGGGAAAGATGGTTTATAGTCAGAACACCAACAGCTTGAGTTGACGGCTCTGAACTGCCAGTAATAAGGCACAATGGGAAAGAGATGGATCCAGAAATAAGCCAATCAGTCTGCCTTCTAAATTTAGAGGGGCTATAGATCATTTCCATTGAGAATTCAGGTCTAATTACAACTAATAAGGACATTCAGCAAATTCCCAAGTATAAGACCAATATGCAAAATGCAGTAGCATTCTTTTATTCAAAAACGAACAACTCACTAATATAACAGAAAATAAGTGGTATTTGGCAGTAGTTACAAATCTATAAAGTACCCAGATTTAACTTAAAAAAAGTCTTAAAATATAAGCCTTTATGTAGATAATTTAAAAAAATCTCTACTAAAGAAATAAAATATGAAAATGGAGAAAGATAATAGGTTCATTGAATTTGATTTACAGAAATGTTAATTATTTCCAATTTAATTTATACATTAAAAAAATCTAATAAGATATAGAGGGATCATTGTGAAAACCTGAAAAGCATTTTGAAATTTATGAGAATGAATGCAATTTTCCAAAAAACTCAGAATTTCAAAAATAAGACAGAGTATATGTGGGTGAGTGAAAGATGCATTCTCTCAGAAAGTAAGACAAATTATAAAATTATAGTAATAAAATAATAAAATATAGTATTAAAATATACCAATAAAATATAGTAATAGTCTAATAAAATAAACCATTGTGTAAATAACATATTGTCCAAAGAGCAGAATAAAAAAGAATCAAGAAATAGACTTTTATATAGTAGTTTGGTATAATATAGATGTGACATCACACATTGCTAGGGAACAAGGAAGTTGAGAAACAAAGTTTCCTATATCATATTAAAGATATCCAAATTGGATTATAAAAGACCTACATGTGAAATTTATACTATAGAAATAATTGCAAAATAATTAGAAACATATTTTTAACTCTGAAAGCATGAGAATGAAACTGATGAATATGACTTTATCAAAATTAATAATTTCTAGTGAACAAAGGTCAAAGTTACTAGACGGATGACCAACCAGAAGATATTTGCAAAACCTGAAACTGACAGAGGTTAATATCTAGAATATGCAAAGAACTCCAACAAATGAACAAGAAATGATAAGAACCCGACAGAAAAAAGAGTTTGCTCTTCATAAACAAGTTATAAATAGACAGTTCAGAGAAAAGAGAGCCTTATCTGGTATAAGAATAAGATGTTCAGAGAAGTTTCAGTCAAAATAATAATATATTAATTTTAGGATAATCAAATTAGTAAAAAAGTTAAGTGCAAATAGTATCATATGCTGCTGTAGGAAAATAAAACCCAAACAGACTGCTGCTGAGAGTTCAAACTGTACTAATTCTGTAGAATAATTTCTGTTGTGAAAATAAACATACAAATGGTCAATAACTCAATAACCCCCTCTAGGGCATATAACTTAGAAAAATAATTACATTGGTCCATAAGGAAAAACACCCCCAAGATGTTCATTGCATTATTGATTGTATTAAGGAATTGAAAGCAACCTTATCAGTCATCACAATGGAACAGATAAAATGTGATATGTGACTTCAGTGGTTTACTATGAAGCAAATTTTCTTCTGAAACATGGATAAGTCTTAAAAACCTGGTGCAGAGTAAAAAAAAAAAAATAAGAAACAGAACACAGCACAATTTCTGTATATAAAAATTCTTAGGCACACAAACCAACATTATGTATTTTCCAAAGATTCACAGTGAGATTTACGGTGGGGGAAAGGAATGAATTTGTTGCCAGGGTATGAGGAACCGTATTCCTTGATCAAAGCAATAGGATTAACCCAGTCTTGTGTCCCATATGTCCAAATAAGAAAAAAAAGATGTATTATCCACTATCCGATTTTGAGGAACAGTTAAATACAGAGCTAATGTTTTAAGATATTAATGCCAGGAGTTAGACAAATTGGATTCCAAAATTTAGTCAGACTGTGTACTAACTAGATGGTTTTTGGACAAGCCATTTAACTTCTTGGAGCCTCCTTTTCTTCATCAGTGAGTTGGAGATGTTAGTATTACTTACCCCCATAAAGCTGCTGGGAATATTTAATTTTATGTGTTCAAAGAACTCATATAGTGCCCAGCACATATGTATGTCCATGACTGCTTTCTAGACAGACCTACAGTGTGCATAGGCACACAACACTGACTTTGTACTAATTAAGTGCTGCCCACTCAAGACAAAGCAGCAAGTATGTGTCTGGATTCAAAATACCTACATTTGCCCCTGCCCTAATGACTTCCGTCTCAATTAGATTATCCTGGAATCTTAGCCAGCCTCTTTCAAGGGAAGGGAAAAAAAAATCTTCAGGATAATAAATACAAGATATTTCCTTATATTACCTAGATTCTAATAATAATCCCTTGAGAGTACATATATTTCCCATTTACTGAAGTTGAATAAACTTTAGTAACGAGGTCCCATAGCTGTTTAGTGGCAGAGCTGGGATTTGAACCCACGTACAATGGACTCAAAGTCCGCGCACAAAACTAGTAAGGCAAACTGCATCCTTTCATTGTTATCCCCAGTCTGCTTCAGCACAACCAAATCTTATTAAACCACAACAGCAAGAAGTCATGTGGTATAGAATTCTTCCCATGTAAAAACATCATCATGTCCAAACATCATTTTACATCTTTTCTCGCCTGGAAATTATTCTCACCTTTATAGTTATTTCGGTGGAGGAAGGGATTTTTGCCATGCATACCCTTAGAAATATAGTCTACATATCTGTTTGGATTTGAAAGCATGGAGTTGACACTTTAAGGCTAGTCAATTTATTTAGGAAGGAAGAAGACCAAGGAAAACACAAGTCTAGTGGAGATTAACAAATCTCAGATTAATACAAAAGGATCTGCAGGGTTTTGTGTTTTTTTTAAACCATGAATATTTAGTTTTTTTTCATTTGCAATGATATGAAAACACATATTTAAAAGGAAAAAAACCCCAACCCTTGTATTAGCTCTAGACCTTCTTTTAGAAACTGCTCTTCTGACGTTAGTTTTTTGTTCTGTTATTTTTTTAACAGCGGACGGCTCCTCACTGCCCAACAAAACTGTGAAATGCGACTGAGCATGGCGGATGGCATTGGAGTGTGAATGGTGTGATTTAATGCTCCTGCTAGTCTGGAATGTTTTCCTGTTAGGTCCTTAGTTACCCCTCCCACCAGCTTGTTTGCATCTCCCAAAACCAGCTCTTCAAAGTTCAGTCCCTCATGGAACACACGGGCCTCTGTGATTTTTCATGAAGGTAACAGGCATTTTGGGTAGGGTGAGGCCCCATGCTAAGGTGGCTGCATGGAACTTTCGTATTAACTGAGCTGCTCCGTTGCAGGATCCTTTGCCAAAGCTGCATTGGAGGGCCTTTGGCAAAAATGATCCCAGGAATTCTGTGTATTCTGGGACATTTAATTCTTTTTTAAAAATACTATTGGAAAAAGTATATATTATGCTCAAAGGGCATTTTAATTCATGCTTTGGGCTTCTGTGCTATTTTATACTATGTTGCTGTTTAAAAATGTTTTTACATACACACACACACACATTGATTTATGAGCTTAAGTTTAAAACACTTCTTCCTTAGGGCAAAATTTCTTACAGCCAAAGTTCTGTGGCCTGCTATGGCCATGCAGTCCTATATTGGGACATCTTCTCTTTTTTAAGATTGTACAACTGACAGCAGAGTCCATCATTAATCTGGCTGGCATCTGTAATGAAAAAGGGAGTTTTTTGGGTTTTGTTTTGTTTTTTGTTTGTTTTAGGATACAGACTTAGTCTGCAAATCTCTCAAGAGGCTGCCACGCTAATATTCCTGCAGCCATGGTGTCACCTATTGTAATTTTTCTGCTAATAAACAAATTTGAACTAGCCAGGAATCCTAAATTTTGAGACTAGTTGTTTATCTCAAATATACTCCAGAGAAATAGTAATGCAGTTCTGCTTTGAATTTAATTTAAACAGGAACAGGCAAAACAAATCTCTATGGAGGACATTTGACAATAATAAAATATTTCTCCCAGCGGGTGAGCTGGTAGCAATTGTATTGTTGCAATCCAAGCTCACGTTTCAGTCGGTCATTACCATCATAACAAGCCCTTGGACCAACTGGCATGGACATGCAACATTGAGCCCCTGATGGGCACATTATTTCAGACCTTTAACTTCATGGAGAACAAGACAAATACTCCTGGGAAAGGGGGATTATATTTTGAAATTCTTTTCTTTTCTGTTTTGTTTCATAATAAGATGAGGGGGGCATTCAATCTGCTGCTACTTGTTTCATTGTGGTTTTTTTTTTTTTTTTCCATCCTACCAAGGGGCCCAAGGAGCTAGACTTCCAGATTCGAAATGGCCCAAAACACTGACTGAAGCACTTTGATATCTACAGGACGGCGGAAATAGCCCCTCGGTACGTAAACCATCGCGGATGAAACAACAAATGGAAACAGATCTCTCTGCTTTTCCAGGCTAATCACAAATTAAATTTCACAGCCAGCAAAGTGTACCTAAAGTTTTTGCAGAGGCCCAAGAGTGAGACATCCTATCTCCATTCTCATTTCTACCTCTTACTTATTTAAATCTGCAACTTGGAAAATGTAGGGAAGAGAGGTCATTCTGAGAAATAAATTTTGTGTTTTTTGTTCCTGTTTTTTGTGGGTTATTTTTGTTTGTTTGTTTTTGTGTGTGTGTGTTTTGGTTTGTTTTTGTGAAGAAAAACAGGTAATTGAGCCACACCTAAATTCATTTTAAAGCACATGAAAAAGTCACATTTTAAAGCACCTGGAAGGTTTTTTTTAAAGGGGATCATGAGATATTCTGCACAAGCTTTTGAGCAGGTCTCTCTGCTTTCAGATGGGGCATAACCAGAAGGTGTGCCTTCGGAGTCAACGAACAGAACGTGTCCCCCACTTGACTGGGGAAGGATGGATGGGGAGAGAGAACCAGGCTTCTGGAGGTGGGGGGAGGGAAGGCGGGGCTGGGAGACGTGGTGCTCAGAACATTCCAGGTGCATTTTATTGGCCTTGTGATTCACTACAAGGCTGAATCCTTTTATCGTGATGTAAAAAAATAGTCTAAAACTCTCACAAAAATTCAGAGCCAATGTATGAAAAGTTTTTAATTTTTTAGGATATTCCTGGCCTATTTGGGTAACATATAAAAACTTAAAACATCATTTCTCACGTTGTCTTCACATTATAATCACCTGGAGAGGATACATATCTATTTTTAAGTAGGCTCCATGCCCAGCGGGGAGGCCAGCACAGGGCTTGAACCCACAACCCTGAGCTCAATATCTGAGCGGAGCTCAAGTCGGATGCCCAACCGACTGAGCCACGCAGGAGCCCCAGGAAATGACTTTTTGAACTGTTCAAAAGCCCAGGCCACAACTAACCCCCGATCTTCTGTGGGTGGTATACAACCGTCAGGAACCATGAACCCTCTTCAGGTGATTCTAATCTGTGGCCTAGTTTGGGAACCACTAGCTTAAAGCAAAACGTCCTTTATAAACATCAGGTGAAAATAAAAGCAATCCCTTGACACAAACACATAACCTATCCGTCGGGAGCTATTCCTTGTTTCTGTATCAAGAAATAAACATGTTAAAATGTCAAAATCCTGTTTTCATTTCCTTTACACCTGAGGCATCTCTAAGAAACACGTCAATACTGGCAAACTTACTGTGTCATAATTTGGAATTATAAAAACCAGCAAGAGAGATCTGGCATTTAAGTTCATAAAAGCGTTTGCACGTCACTTACGTATTTTTTTTAAACGAGGACCTCACTGGAAGACGACGCACAGGCCTTCTCCTGTGAGGGCTGCCCCCTGCATGTGTCGGCTCCGCCCGAGGACTTTGAAAACAGGGAAGGTAAAGCCCCTCGGATCCTACGCTGAGCTGCGGCCACTCGAAGGACAGGAAGGCAGGAAAAGACCGAGTGATGCTGCGAGCTATAGGGCAGCTTGGTGATTTAGGCAATGTCACACCCCGAAATCGGATTGCTTTTAGTGGCCTCTGTGTCACCAGCTTGCGCTAGAGAAGCAGCCACCTCGGAGAGGTGAGAAGCACGATGGGCAAACACAAGGACAGGACACTCTCAAGATTGGCCGAGAAGCCAGGAAAGCACCTATTAGCACCTCGGTGATGGTTCCAGGAGGGGCCGGTGGAAGCACAGCTTGACCCGGAGCAACAAGGGCCGTGACCTCCCCGAGCGGGCAGAGCGAGGGCAGGCCATCTGCTGTCAGCAGCGCTGCTTAACCCTCGTGGATTCGAAGACAGCTCCCCCTGCTCACGCACACGGGTCTAGGAGCGCCGCCGCTGATTTCTCATTCAGGAAATCTGGCCGGCAACTCCGCAAAGCCTGCAGCTCCCTGACGAGCTCTGTGCAAGCCCATGATTTAATTGTGGATGGAGGGAAATAATAGGTATCTCTAGCAGGTTTTAATATGATCTTAAAATAGGGGGAAAGTTTTCTGTTATGACATTGACATCGAGGCGATGATTTTGAGTAATGCAGGATGATGTGGAGATGCTTTCAGATTAAATAAGAGCTATATAAAGGCTTGTCAGAATGAATTCTAATGTGCCACGAGACACTTTGCATACTCTTAAATATGCAAAATGTCTCTTGGCACCCTAGAATTCATTCTGACAAGCCTTTATATAGCTCTTATTTAAACTCCTACTTTATTTTTAGGGAATAGGTACACTCTTTGAATGGAAGCAACAAAGGGCACTGTTTATTGATTTGGTTCTCTCGTGGGGGGAACAAAAAGAAACACGATCCGAACGCGCAATCAAAAGTGGAAGCTTGTTTAATATTGCTCTACCATCATCCTGAAAGGCATAATAATTTGAGTTACACATCTGAACTGATTGGAGTTACAGAATCATATCTCCTTTTTGCATTTAACAATATATACAATATAAAATAAATACATTTACACAAATGGACATTTGCTGGAGCACACAGTATGGTACACATCACAAAAATATACAATTGATTGCTTTACAGATGTGAAGCCCATCTACAGCTATAGACATGGTTTTATTATTATTATTCTTCTTTTTACTACTGGCTATAATGCAACTCCTGGATTATGATAAGCAGTTTAAATTTTTTGTCCTTTTACGATCTTTGCACATAAGACTGCCATAAAATGTTTTCCTAGGCAGGTAAACAGAGACGCTTAAATAATTAAAATACAATCACCAACACCCATTTTCTCTTCTATAAGAAAAATAGCAGTTTTAAATATTTCATATCTTTTATGTTATCATTTAAATGCAAAATAGTGGAATAAATACAACAATCTGATCTGATTGAAACACAAGTGTAACTACAGGTAGTCACACAATCCTATTGCTTTAAATAAGAACAAACCTAAAAGAAGCAAAATAAAAATTTAAATCATATGGCAAAAACATACACTTTTATAACTTTCCAAAACTTCACATTAAGTAAATGGTCTTGCTTGAAACTTGAAAAAACTTACCTCGAGCAAGGTTTAAGATGAGCATTTTGCCCTAAAGCCCGTGCAGTTCTTTTAGATCTACGTTTTAAGTCGTGTTTCCTATGTGTGAGATTCGTGTACTCGGTAACGCCGAGAGTCACTTAAACTGAAAACTAAAATTTGTACTAGATTCTTTTCTCACATCTCCATCTCGTGTTTTCAGTTGGTTGGCTCTGAGTTCTGAAGCCCAAGTACTTTAATGTGATACAGTGAAAACAACGGATATATTGTTATATATTTTTTACTTATATATAGTGTGGTTGAATAGTAGCAACTTAAACCCTGCACAAACTTTCTGGAAAATAATCTTTTTAAATACTTACATATATAAATAATCTTATAGAATCAGCACCTTTTGTTCCCAGGAGTTGTATTTTTCTGTTTTTTTTTTTTTTTTTTTTTTTTAAGGGATGTGCCAATTTCTGAACTCCTATCACAGCTATAAATTTCAAGTTATTGACCATCTGAATGAATTGCTAATGATGATTTATCTAGAATCACACTACAGCCACTTCTCTACTGAGAAACCACAATCTACGATATAGTCCCATATAGCTAATGATAGATACACAGTATTCCTAGCACGAGGCTGATGAAACATCAACCCAAGGTATTTTGTTTAAAGCACACAAAGTAGCAATAGTTTTGGAAACGTGTCCGCACCAAAAAGTTTTGCAACAACACAGAGCTAGTTAATAACAACATCTGAGAGATGATTGAGTGAAAGCCATATATACAGCATTTAAAAATTAGACTTATCTATATTCTTGAAATATTCAAAGTTTTATTTCTAAGCTATACATTGGTATTCTATAATAAACCATTAGAGAAATTATTCCTTGTTTTGAAAATATTATTATGATTTTGATGTGTTTCTGTTCATAATGAGTACTTGTTTGGAGTTTCAATCTCTTAATTATTATTAGGAAGAACCTTATTACTGGTAAGGAATAGAATATACTACTGTAGTCTCCTGAGGAATTGTACATCCAATATTGTCTCTAATTCTACCCTGTGTCTAAAAGCACACACCACAAGAATCCAAACACCACAAGAAGAACAAGACAACAGTCTTTGAATGCAACATAAAATTCAGAAAAGCACAGCAAACATGAAACATTGAAAAGCTGAACTACATCTCTTTTGTTTGTTAGGATTACAATTTTAATTACATCTGTGTACATAGAATAAGACTGTTCACATAGTACAGGGAGCAGCTACTAACACTGGTCCATTGGTATAGCATTTGATGGAGGTTACTGTTTATTGGTTATTCAGCGACTGTAGATTTCGGGGGCATCTAATTGATTTCTTCATTAGATTACACCTCTTAAGAGTCTGGAACCTGACTGACTTTCTTGCTGTGACAATACTGGTTGAAAAAGCACACATATTGGCTTAGCTCTTGGTAAAAACTGCAGATTAATTTAAACAAACAGTCCTAAATGAATCAACTCATAAAGATTACGTTTTAGAATTTGGTCAGGCGTCTGCTGTCTTTGATGGTTTGGGGTTTTGTTTTTTGTTTTTTGTTTTTTTTTTCCCCCAAATTCTGGCATTTGCCTTATTGCCTCTTAAATGAATACTGGCTCACAGCTCCTTCCGAGACAAGGTCTGTAACTCTGCAAACAGGCAGTATCTCGTTCCTAACCACCACGGCAGCTAGAAATCCTATGGCAACTGGACCTCCCAGGTAGAGAGGAGCACTCCTGATCATTCTACGGATCTGTACTCCATGTGCGGTGCTTTCTACACGTGACCACCGGAGTCACGGCAGGTGTAATCTAATCCTTTGTGTCAGTGAACATTTAGGGAAACTGGAGCTCATGTAAGAAACTGATGCTTGGGACCAGACTGGCACACAACATAAATTGCATCCGTGATAATATGCACCTTCCCTTCAACTATTGCTTGAGTAAGTTAAATTCCCATATTAATAAATGGCTGAAAAGTGGTAAAGCTGGTACAAAAAAATCTCCATTTGTAAGAAGAAACAAAACATTTTTAAAAATCTTCCTTCAGGATTCATTTGTCCTTCATTATTGTTCATAATTGTTCAAAGCCAGCACAAAATTGCAGTATTCTTATTTCTCTTTAGTATTGCATGAATGAATAAAGCTTAAACTATTCCCTGAAAAAGTTACATAGTAGCTAAACTAACAAATACCTGGAAGACTTGAAAAAACAATTAAGGAATCAAATGGCTGTAACTGATCTAGATGGAAAAGCAATGATAAGCAGCAGCCGATGCCACGTTGCTTAAGTTGTCTAATTAGAGGCTGCTCCCGTGAAACCTAATACTGCACTCAGTCAATGTGTCTGTGTTGCACTGTACTTTTAGGTACGATGGTTCTCTCTCTTTGATTCCTTAGTCATTGGGGACGTTATGGTTCACAACAAGCTCACTGGTATCCATATTATGGATCTCCATCCTTTGGCAGGGCTGGCTTTTATCTCTCTTCAGTTAGAGACCTCTTGTAAAAGTTCAGCAGCAGAAGGAAGGGAGGGAGAGGGGGAGGGAGGGAGAATGACAATTGCCTTACAACGACAGATGTTCTCAATTTAGGAGAGAAGGGCAGGACGGGGAAAGAGAAGGAGGTGACGAGGAGGAGGGGGCAAGACAGAAGGAAGGAAGGAAATGAAGGAGAAAGGGAACCGGGAATGAAGGAAGCTGAGAAATGACGGAGAGAACAAATAAGGGAGATTTAAGAAAAAAAAAAAAAAAATTAGGAAGGAAGGAAGGAAGGAAGGGAAAAGGGCCAGAGAAACTCATCAGGACGATGTGGAGGAATCTGAAAGCTGCTTCATAGTCTTGCTGCTACATGATCAGTGCAGTCCGTTGATTTTGGATGTTGGTAACTAAACTCTATGTTTCTTCGACATCACTCTGGGGTTGATTTTCCCTTTTTCGGCGTGCAGGACAGGAAGGCCCGGGGAGCTTTTAGTCAGACCTTGGCCTCTAGCATTTCCAAAAAAAGTTTGTGCATGGGGACTTTGCCTTCCAGTTTGATGTTGTAGAAGTGCTGCACGGCCTTGGTGGAGGTCTGCCTCAGCAGCGGCAGCGTCATCAGCATCTTGCCCGCCCGGCGCGGGTCTTCCATGTGCTGGCCGGCCTCGTAATCCTGCAGCGCCTCGTGTAAGACGTCCTGAAGTTTCTGGACGGCCTCCCCATCTTCTATGTGCATGGAGTCTGGGCGACAAAGCAAAACACGGAATCAGGTCACTAATAACCAAAACCGACTTGGAGGAAGTTAACATACTATACATGAATTTCCCGAGGCTCTAAGCTGTGATTTGCTCATTTCCAAAAATCTCTACTTTTTTTTTTTTCTAGATTTCCCTACAGGAGATGATTTCTAATATGGATTTAAAACACAGAAATTATTACCAAAAAATGCATTATTTTAAAGTGCAGGTTTTCTTTCCTCCTAAGATGGACTGATCAGAGAAGAGTTGCTTTTAACAGATGGCAATCTTGGTTACTTTATTCATTATCTCATTCATATATTTTTTCAACCATTCAATAATTATCAAAGGTCATCTATTAAAAGTATTATTCTAAGTGCTATGGAGGAAAAACATTGTCTAAAATTATGATCTTTTCCTCAAAAAGCCTGTATTTCCCAAAAGGAGAAAAAAAAAAAAAAGGAAATGACCGAGGTTTTAAGAACTCAGTATAAATACATGGAATTTAACACTACGTTCAGGTGTAGACTACAGAAATCACAACAAACTGCTTATCCTTTCAAGATTTTCAGTGTACTGGTAACAGTTCATTAAAGCATCCTTACACAGTCTGCTGCTACTGAAAAACAAATGAAGTCTTTAGATTAATGAGTTCTGAAATATCTTTCACATTTGTGAAGGTGAACTTTGCCCTTAAGTGACTCATTTAAAAATCTAATTCAGTCAAGAAAGGAGAGGGTTAACAGGGTTGCCACAATTATTCTTCTGAGAAATGTGAGATGTGGAGAAAAAGAAAAGTTACTGCTCTAGCTCTAAAACAGACACTTCATTATATACAAGTTTGAATCATTTAGCACGTTTTATTGATTCTGATGACAGTTTATCTGTTAATTACACATAATGGAGTCTTTGGGGGGATTCCTCATGTTTAATAATTCTTGTTCTCTGAGAATGCAGAGCTCTAAGATACATGTAGTTAGCCTAATGTTTCATATAATTCACATATCAGGTCACATGTACAAAAAGAGAAAGGAAATGTAATTAAAAATCAAGTGACTAAACATATGATAAAAAAAAAATCATGGCGACGTAATAAAAAGGCTATCAGCTATAATCAGGACCATATTTAAAAGCTTGTTTGTATTTTGTTGTTCTTTTTCTCTTACATTGTCATTTTGAAATCATTTCACCACATTGTTAATAAACTGACCACTGTTTACAGGACGGGGTTAATGACACGTTTCTTGAAAAGAGAAATACAGTGGCTTGGGAGCTTTTACCACTTAAGACTCAACTCCTGCTAGTTGAACCGAGAGGAGGAGTTCTTCCAGGTTGTTAAGGTTGATAGTGTGGTTGATAATGTCCCTGGTGTGGAACTCAGAACATTTCCCAACACACAAGCTAGCCTGTCCCTATGGATTGATCCTACACAGGCTTCTCTCCACTCTGGCCCCATCAGCATGACAATCCCATCCACTCCCTATGTGCCTTCTCACAGCAACAAGCACGCATCATTTCCAAAGATGTCTATCCGCGGGCAATGTGAGTGAGGGAAAAACTGTCATGGAAATCACAATGTGCACTGAATTTTATTATTTTTTTTTTCTATTTTTCTTCTGAGATGCTATCTGAAGGGAAAATGGTGGGCCTGGACTCACACAAATGGGGAGTGTCCCAGGACACAAAAAACTGACTTTGCACATGAGGCTTCCCTCATAAGATAAGGTGGACTCACCCGATTTGACTGGGACTCAAAGCACTCAAAGTGAAAATGGGAACAAATGGATGGCGAGAAGAGAATTGCATCTTTACAAACAATATTACAACAAAATAACTATCTTCCCACCAGACCCCCCCACCAAAAGCAGCAAAATAAATATAATAAATAAACCACATATTAAGTACCTATTTGGGGTGAGGCTTCTATTTCTTTGTGATAAGCACTTTCTGAACACTGTCTCCTCTCTCTTCTCCCAGCTGCTGTAAGTCACGTGGCACCGGGAGGGTCAGAGTTGGGCCTAACTCGGGTTACTTTGTATCAAAATATGCTGCTAGAATGCGTACCACTGCATATGGCATTTCCCTTGCTTACCCCCCCAAAAAGTTAAAATGCTCTTCTGAGTCCATCTTATTCAACCTTCCATCTTCATCAAGGATCTGCTTTACATTTCTGGGGCTTTTGGGTGGCTCAGTGGGTTACGCCTCTGCCTTCATCTCAGGTCATGATCTCAGGGTCCTGAGATCGAGCCCTGCATTGGGCTCTCGGCTCAGCAGGGAGCCTGCTTCCCCCCTCTCTCTCTGCCTGCCTCTCTGCCTACCTGTGATCTCTCTCTCTCTCTCTATCAAATAAATACATACAAATAAAATCTTAAAAAAAAAATCTTCTCTACGTTCCTAAGGAAGACATTTCCAGATGTATGTAGAACATTCTATTTCACAAAGGACAGAACTAATCCTTACAAATGTCTTCTTCAGATTTTTTCCAAATCTGTCTACAACCCCTGTCCTTTGGTCCTGGTTCTAAACACTGGAATGATACAGAATAAATGTCCCTCCTCCCTATGCGAATCTTTAAACGCTTGAAGTGAGCTGCCGAGTCACCTCAGCCCCAACTCCAAGCCTTGCCTTCCCCACTACTCTGGCCCGGCAGGAGATATATTATAGGATGTCACAGGAAATGAGGCGAGAACAAATAGTAGAGAGATACGCTCACAAACAGCAATTAAGACTTCAAACTATTCTTTAAAGGCTGTGATTTAGCTTGAGAGATTTAAAAATGATTTAATCAAATTACTATGATAATTTAACTTCCCATTTACAGAAAAGATTCTAACTCATTTTAGCTTTACCCATTCTCGGATCTGCTAATACTTTAAATGCAAACTCACTAAATCTGAACTATTTAATTAGACCATGATTCAGCTGGCAGACTGCTGAAGAAAATATTAATCTCCATTAGGGATCCTAGTTCAAGTTCTGGCTCTGTGGCTTTAATCGCTGTTTGGTCTTTGGTCTATATGTATACATTTATGCTAGGCTCACTAGAATTGGCATTAATTTATGCAATTATTTAGCTTTGGTTGTTGGAGCTGGTTTCTTTTTAACTTTGTGTTTTAAAGGAAATGGTCCCAGTATTTGTGCTAATGCAAACCAGTGAAACTTAATCGTGTGACTCAGGCTTATGAACTAAGGAGACACAGTAAGCCTATACATTAAAAACACTGGGTGAATGGTTAAAAACAAAGATGTTTGGGCCCAAGCCCAGACCTATCAATCAGAAAATTTTAGCTAGATCCTAAACATCATCCATATTTTTAAAAAAATCTAGGTGCTTCTACAGTCAAGCCAGGGTTGTGAACTAAAAACCAGACTGCTATTCTAAAAGAATTCAGATTTCAAAAGACAACCAGTGTTCACAGGAAGCATGCATTGTCACCCACATATTACATTTCCACACTTAATAAAATAGAGCCCCTTCATTAAATTCCAATATTTTATTCTGTGAAGTGGGATCCTAAAGGAACATGTCTAGTTAAGATCATTTACTTTGGGAAGGGGACTAAATATCCTCATACCTACAGTTGCAAATTTGGTGAGACTCAGAATTTTTGTAGTTTACCTGAAAAAAAAATGCCCTTCTCCATGGTAAAAATTTTTAACTATTGTGGGCATGGATGGGCACAGCTACTCCAGAACACTCAAATTGTATTTGGGAGCTGTCGTTAGGACTTGCAGCTCATTCTTGGCAATACTTTATCAATGGTGCCAAATCTGATTTTGAGGGTGGAACTGAATATTAAAAATAGACAAAGCATATTCAGAGTCAAATCTAGTATATAATATAAACCAATGCTCAGAGGAACCCAAGTGTTGACTTCTTTAGTGTTTGTAAATTGCCTACATGAATAGGGGTAATAAGGGGTGAGCTGATGGGACTCTCGGATCACTGAGGAAGGAAGCACAACATGATGGGAAATACAGAGAAGTGAGCAAAAGTCTATTGCCTAAAAGATAATTTGATCTCAAAATTTCTATATGCAATATATAAGGAGTCTAACCGAGTGATTCTCCTGGTTCCAATTGGCTGGGTGCTGAGGAACGTGGTTGACTGTCATGCAACCTAGCTCTTGATGGACATCAATCGCTGACCCTAAATATCAAAAAATGGTGCCAATCATAAACTTTCTTAGAAGATGGCAATGGAGGTGGCAAGATATTTTAATCTTTCCTAATCTGCACATAAAAAAACCAGAACAACTAGATGGCCGAACTAAAAACCTATAGACAACACTCACAAACAAAACTAAGTGACAAGGTATCCCCAAGACACACACAGAGAAAGAGAGAGAATCACGATTGTGGGTGTTCCTAGCTCTGTCCACTGAGAAAGCCTAGGAAGGAGGGCCAAGCTAGGAATGCAATCCTGAGCAATGAGAAACCTAGCACCAGCTTATCATTAGATTCCAGGCTTCGGCCAGGAAATATTTAAGATAAGTATGGAACATCTTATACTACATAGAAAGGAGACTATGTACAACTACTAATTTGAAAAATTCCAGAAAGATTCCAGAAGCCCAACTAAAGAGACTCCCAAAGACCCAAAATGGAACAATTCTAGCTTCCTAAAGGATTATACTGCAATTGATTGAAATCCACTGAATAGGGATGCTTGGGTGGTTCTGTTGGTTAAGGATCTGACTCTTGATTTCAGCTCAGGTCATGATATGAGGGTTGAGATCAAGACCCGTATCAGGCTCTGTGCTGGGCATGGAGCCTGCTTTAAGATTCTCTCTCTCCCTCTCCATCACCTCCTGTACCCTCCGCTTGAGCTCTTTCTCTCTAAGAAGAAAGAAAGAAAGAGAGAAAGAAAGAAAGAAACCCACCAGATATGTTTAAATACATTTGATTATAATGACATTTTTAAAAGATAGACATCAATTCTTTATTTTGAAAACTGGTGAACGAACGGAAAGAATCAAGCTCCTATATAAACTCCATCATCAGTCATCAATAAGAGATGAGAGAAAGCATCACTTTATGTAAGTATTCCAATGACTGAATGTAAAAAAGAGATGACAAAAATCACAGATCATCATTTGGCGACCCCCAGCGATGAGTGGATTTAGGTAATGAGCGTCAACAGCTGCTCACAGGACACAGAGACAACCGGACACCGTGAGCCTCCCCATGAACAGCACACCACCTACAGGTGTCACAGGCATTGAACCAGGGTCTGATGACGTCTCTGCATCCAGCTGTCAATTCGCATGAGATGCAAAGGGCAGAGAGACGTGATGAACCGCTCCGAGCGTACGCAGTCTGTAACGTCCAGAGTGGGGGGAACTTTGCAGGTCAAATGCCCTGGCCTCTTCAACAGAGAAATTGTAAGAAAATGAAAGTGAAAGACCAACTTTTAGATTAAAGGAGAGTTAAAAACTCCATTCATTGGGGGGGGGGGGGGATGGGCAAGACTAAACTCTCATGTCTGAGGATACGCATTGGGTGATAAAGCCGTAACAAACATAAGGAAGGAATAAAAGCCACAACAGGCTAGTGGTTACTTTGGGAGGCAAAGGAGGGCGGTGAGATTGGGACAAGACACACGGAGGGGTTTCTACGATATCTCACAAATTTTTATTTCCCATCTTTGCTCATATGGCCATTGTGGCAGATGGCAAAAATGGCTCCGAATGTTACTCCTATGGCAAAGCACACTTCGCAAGTGTGAGTCAGGATCTGCTATGCAAGATTATCCTACATTATCTGGGAGGGTCTTCAATGAAGCCAGCAGTGTCTTTGAAAGAGAGGCAAAGGAAGAAGAAGGCAATCCATGGTGCTACGCTGCTGCCTCGGAAGATGGAGGACATACTACAGCTCAAGCAATGCAAGGAACGTCGCTCTAGAAGCTGGGAAAGGCAAGGACACATGTCCTCTAGAGCCTCCAGAAGGACCGCTGCCCAGTCTCTATCTTGTCTTCAGCCTTGTAAAAAATGCTTACGGACTTCTGACCTCTAGAATAAGTACGTATTCTTTCAAGTCACCAAGTTGTGGCAATTGGTAAGAGCAGCCACAGAAAACTAATACACTCATTAAGTTATACATTTGGGGGAGGTTTGTGTGGGTCTTTCTCTTAAATATATGTTTTATTTTATATTAAAATGGTGAGAGGCAGAGACAGAGAGAGAAGTAGTAAGAAACTTCCGATGGAACGGTCCCTTCTAGAAAGCACTGAGTTAGGCAGAATTCTGAGCAAGGTGGTAGAAACACTTGGCAAAGTGCCACGGAAGGTCTTCACATACCAACTAAGAGGTTAGATCAAAAGAATTTTTAGGTCTTTCCTAATGCAGAAAAGTTATACTTCTAATGTTGGAAACAGTGATAACAACTTTATTATGTGCTTAACCACGGCGAGAACAGAATGATTTTACAGGTACCCATGAGATACACTATCTTCTTCATTTCTAGCTCTGGCTATGAAGCCAGATCTCGAATTTTATACCAGACCCAGAAATCGTTCCCGTACTGTATTTATATTGGGTGTTGAGCCAAAGATCCGTAGCCCATAGTGTCTTTCCTCCTGGGTTCCCTCTCCTAAATCCCAAATTATTGTTACCATTATTCTTTCCCCTTGCAGAATCGGAATTCCCTGCTAAGAGACTCTTTTTTATTTCTCTACAAGTACTCAAGGCTTCTCTCTCCCTCCAATATCTAACACTTACCCAGGAGCTTTCTAACTCCTTCTACTCGAAGTGATAAAGACAATTATACTCAATAAGTGAATGCTGGGGGGAACCGAGGTGGCTCGGTCGGTTGAGCACCCAGCTCTTGATTTTGGCTCAGATCATGATCTCAGGGTCCTGAAATCAAGCCCCACCCCTACCCCGTCAGGTTCTCCGCTCAGCAGGGAGTCTGCTTCCTCCTTCTCTTCAGTTTCTGCCCACCCCCAATTGCCGCTCATGGGTGCACACACACACACACACTCTCTCTCTCAAATAAAAGAATAAATAAATCTTAAAAAAAAAAAAAGTGAATGTTGATAGCAACTTGGGTGTAAATATTTCAATCTTCCACAATATCATAAATGATCTGTACCATGCTAATGACCTTTTCATAAGGGATTAGTCATTATCTATAAATGGAAATATTGTTATATTATGTCATTCCCTAGAAGTAAACCAATTGCAGAGTATTTATGAGCTTATTACCCAGCTGAAAGCAGAGACACGTGGGGCAAATATTTCTTACACTATGTCAAGGCATAGCAATCATTGAATGTGATAAGAAACACTTGAAAACCTACCTTTACTTTTTACATAAAAATTTGAGATATCATCACATTTATAAAATTCAAGAGTTAGATTAAATAAAACCACCACCCATTTCAACTCAATTATATCATCTTAAGCAAAATTAAAATAATCCAAACAGTGATGGCAGATTTGAGCAAAAACCAAAGAAAAGTAGGCTAGGAGATAGAAAAATTATAATTTTGATTTCCCAGAGAGTATTAATTATGGTTTGGTCTGGGTAAAAGTTAAATATATAAATATTTACCTGCTGCAAAAGACCTGTCCATACTTATTTCTTATTAAATCCTACCAAGGTAGTAAACATTTGGTCTCCAGATCTTTTTTTGCCACTTTTAAGAGTAGTTTTATACTACTGGAATCCAAGAAGACAGCAAGATAAAGTGAGTGCAAAATTCTAAACTAAATTAAGAGTACTAATTTTGGTTGGCAGATGTAAAATTGCCAATCTACTTATTTGTGGACTAGGAACAGCTTACTGGTAGTGAGGAAGAGAGGGCCCAACCCTCTGCCTCATAGCGGCCACACATCTTCATCAGCTTGCTTCGGCTACCTGCAAAAATGCTATTGGCCATGTCCATCTCACAGGCATGTTGTGGAAATCAAATGAGATTCCCTAGCAAAAGCTAAAAAAAAAAAAAAAAAAGAAAGAAAGAAACATCTACAGAAAGATTCTTAAAAAGGGATAATTGCTTGATCAGTATCTTAAGCTCCGTCTAGAGTATCAAAATCAGCAAATTTAGTGAAGATTTCAATAAAATTGTGTTTGACGGCTCAAGCGATATTAAGGAACTAAAGAGGTTTTTCACTTTTATACTAATTATTCAGCTCCATGAGGATGTTAATATTTCTATATTATAAATTTAGCATTAACACACACATAACCACATACAAAATGTACAACCAAACTCACTGCCCTCACTTAAAAGTCACTGACATAAAAATTTTAGGCCATGTAGTAATATGAGACATTATATAATTCACCTGCCTCATGTTACAGACGAGAAAACAGTTATGTGATTAAAGCAGACATTCTCGAAGTGGAATTTGGAATTGGAAAGTAGGGGCAGATCTCTCTTTTTAGGTAAAATGCGTATCTGTACAGTACACAAACAGATTCATAACATTTTCATGATATTAATATTTCATTAGGGACTTATGAAGAAAAAAATATCTAAAAAGGCTACCCCGAGGGAGAGATAATGAAAAAAGGCTGAAAAACACGAGGCCAAACTTACAGGACTAAAGATGGCCCTCAGCCCAGTCTCCTACAGTAATCAGAAGCTTTCTCTCCCTTGAAATTATATCATGATTCTACACATCAAACGTTTGTTCTCAAGAATAAAATACTGTCAGGATGTGGTTCTAATTACTTACGATTTGAAACTGAGGAGCAAAATATTACTCGCAGCTTCCTACCAACAGACACTATTATTCTAGAAGCATGGTGTAGAAATAAAAGAGAAAAGTCAGCTTTAAGCTGTAGTTTCTGTTTAGTCCTGAATGAGTTGGGCTCACAGGGCTCCAGGGTGGGGGCAGGGCTGGGGATACCACTTGGGAGGAGTGGCAGCTGTGAAGCTGGAGGGCCTTGTGAGCCAAAGAGAATGACCAGACTAAAAGCAATTCTCACTCTTAAACTGCTTTAGTCTTCCATATATAAAAACAAGTCTACTTCCTTGGGGCCAGAATAATAACTTCAAACAAATTCTTAAGCGTAAGAATCAATAGAACCAAAGAATCCCATGAAATAATCTTACCCAAAACGCATGTAGTAATATTTCACTAAATTTTCCAATAAAGACATAAAATTAATTACAGAATCATAAAACTCCCCAAATGGGAAGAATTCTGGAGAGGAGTCTAACTTCTTGGTGTTTGATGAGATAAAGGGGCGTAAAAATTACAAAGTTAACATTGTGATGTAGATTTTCCTTTTTAAATTCAGTGGCAGAGAGAGATCAGGGAGGCAACAATTGCCACAATTGCCGAGGAGATAGTTGGTGTGCAAAATTAAGAAAGTATATAGTTTAAGTGAGCCTGTGAGTTTCTTATCTTCAAAAATAATTGGGACAAAAAAACAATGTGAATGTGAGAATAACAGTATTAGTTCAAAATATATTGGGTTTGTTGTTGTTGTTTTTCCCTATATGCTTCAAGACAGGGAAAGTATTTCCAGTGGTGTTCCTGCTGTTGTAAGTAAGTGAGTTCACATATATGTAAGTGAGTTCACATATACCACAAACAGAGGTACAAAAATATATGACAGCTATTACCGAGAAGACGATTCCTGGTTTCCTGAGCATAAGCATAATATTAATAATTATTGAATAAAGACAGATGTTTAAAACAAGCTGAAATTTAGAATAATGAGACATTGCTTCTTAACACCTACAGCCATACAGGGAATGCTAAGATATCTACAAAAATAACACTAAAATAGATACCCCCCCCCCCCATAAATTCTGTATCTCTAAATACTGAAAGAAAAACCACGAGCTTTTTAGGGTATCTTTGAAAACATTTTTCATACTCATGTATTTTTGAGCAGTTTAAGAGTCCCTGGAACTAAGCAAAAATGAATCTACAACTTTATTGCTATCATCCAAGTAATGGTAAAAAAAATGGAATAAAATAGCATCATATTGACAGCATGAGAAAAAAAAAAAAGATTTTCTGAGTGGTTTATCCCATGCTAACATGGTGGGGTTTGGGGTTGGAAGCATGAGAAAGGGTCATATTTTACAGCCACAAGAGAACTGGCACAGTGTAGACATCAATACAATCCTTAATCTTTTCTCCGTTATTATGGACTCTGATTCAGTTAAATTTTCTTGGTTTTTGAGAAGCTAAAAAAAGTTGCAAGCACTTGCAGAGTAACTTTGTGACACGGAGAAATTTCCTGAAAGAAATTAAAGTTACTCAATACCAGTATAAGAGAAAAAAGAGAGGGTCAGTTAACTAGATCTCGCTTTAAACCAGAAAAGCAAACTAACTAGTTCTTTAAAGACTTTCTAATCACCAGTCATTGCTCTAAAGTAGGTCACTTCCTCCTTCCAACAGCGGAGTCTGTGGGCTTCAAATATTTACATATCAAAACATTAATGATTATACTTCTACACAACAGACAGAAATGCTGCTGCTAATTAATTCAGGTACTCTAAATTACAATAGCCATAAAGTATATATCTAATACCTAAAATGATAAGATTTTATCAATCTCGATCAAGTTTTAGTGCTGCTCAGCACTCACAATTAGTTAATAATTTTAAAAACCATTATGTAATATAAAAGATAGAAAACATGCTTGCTGGGTTTTAAAATATAACTGGCCAAGTACATGTTTTCAATTAGAATCACTATACAACTACCAAACAGAAATTCTTCCCCAAACCACTGCTACAGAATTTTTCATCTGATGATGAGAGATGATGTAACGTGAAGTCCTGCAAACTAACAAATTCTCGGGAAATTTCTCTCCCATCTCCCACTTTGGTCTTCTGGAGAGCCAGAGAAGGGCTATGTGAGATGTCTGCATCAATAGTGCCACTTGTCATAAGGAATCCTAGATTACAGTTTCACAGGGGAGGAGGACAATGGGGGGTGAACGGTGTGGTCAACAATTAAAAGTATGCAATGCTAAACTCCATTATGAAGACAAATAGGAAAGTACAACTTCATTGTTGAAAACAATTTCCCTCCTATCAGTCCAAGGATGCACGCATCAATATTGTAGATGAACTGTTAATTACAAAATCAATTAAAAATTATTTCTAAAAACAGTCACGCGTCCCCGGCTCTCATGGGGGCAATTTGGGCAGAAGGGTCTCATCTCACTAGGACCGCGCCAAATCACAAAGTCGTCATCCACAAGTAAGCAAAAGCAATCTGGTTTTTCATTTTTCAGCGCGGCTGAGCCCAGCCTGAGATTGATCGTCACATATGGCCCCAGAAAACAAACTGTCAATACCTTGAATGCTGCAGAATTTGAACAAATAGCCGTCCGCCCATTCAAGCCACTCATTGCATCCCATTTAACAGATTTTATTGACAGTTTCCTTCTTGTAATTAAAGGGAAAACTACTGGCCAGCAACCAAGATAAAGTTCAAAGATAGGGTCAAAACAAAAGCAGATGGAGGGGCACGGTGTGACTGTCAATGGTACACAGCATCAGAGTGCGTTATTGACACGCAGGTATCTAAAGATCGGCACGTCATTAAGGAGGGATCTATCCGGAACTACATGCAAATGCCAAAAGCGACTTAAGACCACAATAAAGCGGTAGTAGAGGCACAAAGGGAAAAACAACAAAGCAGCAACGATTTTTACTTATCAGAAGTTGCTATTTTAGTACATTTCCATTCAAATGTAAAGACTGTTTATTCCCATAATTCTGCACCCTCGCTGCATAGGTGGTACCTTTCAGAGAAATACTCCAGCAGAAGTTGCCTTCTACAGAATTCCAGAATACAAGAAAACTAGACTATTCGATAACCAAAATAAAAACAACACTATGTATGCTTTTCCAATTGCAGAATGAATTCCCATTTATGAAGGGGAAAATGCTTTCCACGTACCCACGGTGCACCCTTATTTTCACCTGTGCCTACAAGACAATGGAGGTAACACTGTCGGGAGAGCTGCCATTTACCCTACACATTAGGCTGCCAAAAGTTTCACCGCTTTCAATAAACAAATGTAATAAAAATAATGCAAGTGGACTTTTCTTATTTCTAACTTTTCACTAGAAAGCCGTAATGACTATAATTTTGCTGTCTCATACAAAACTTACAACCGGGTTTAGCAAATTTCTGAAGTCGAGGGAGGGTAAAACTGGAATATTAAAAAATGCAACAACGACCATGTTAGCATGCCAACCTGAATTAGCAAGAGCTATGGCTTTGAGGGTGACAAATTCTTCTTTCTCCAGCTTCATGCTCTTGTATTTCTTTACCAGCTGCAGGATAGCATTATTGAGGTCAAGAAGGCCTGCTAACTTGGACTGGTCTTCATCCATTATATAATCATCTGCATAGACAAGTTCATCCTCAAATGAGAGAGATCGGTATACGACACCAAGGATCAAAATTTCCATCCAAGCACTCTGCAGAAGGCTCATCTGGTCCGCCAGGGACAGCGTGGAGAAGCCTGCATGGGAAGATGGGCAGATCAAGTTACTTTAAAGCCATAATTTCATAATGCAACATTAGTTTCATATGGTAGTCAGCTTCTGCATCGGTGCTCAAAATTATGCTGAGCTTTGATGAGATGCTCTTAAATTTTCCCCTGATCATTGTGCGAACGGCAAAGTGAAAGTCACAACCAGTTTGACTTGCTGGTGTCTTTTTTTCCCTAGGTTTTATAGACACAGTTGAGGTAGACAGAACGGAAAAGTAGGTTTGTTTCTTTCATTTCAGAAGAAAAGAGTATGTAGTCTTTAGACATAATTGATGTCTGGCTACAGTTTTTATAAATGTCTTTCAGGAAGTCAGATTTTCATCCATTTCATCTCTAAAAACTACTATTGATAAACAACAGGAAAATGTAAATAAAAAAAAAAGAGCTCCCCAATAACAGAAAACAGTGTAGCCTCACCCTGTAGAGTGTGATTAGCAAACATTTCTCTGTAACAGTCAGACGCTCAGTGAAGGATGAGTATTCATACACCCAAAAGAGCCTTCTTAGTTGGATATTTTGTACCCACTGATATATAACATGAATTCCTCTCCAAATGGTGTTCATTGGTGTAAAAGAGAAAAGAATACTGAGTGGCCTGGCCTCTTCACCAAATCAAAAAGCCACAGTTTGTTCTTCTGATTAACATCCAGTTATTTAAAAAGAGTTAAATATGGTGGCAATGCAGTTCCGTGGGTAGGATATAGGCAGATCCAGATCCTCAGATTAAATATTGGCCCCACTGAGCTGCTGGCTCTTTCACTGGGGGAAAGACAATTTACTCGCACCTCAGTTTTTGTTTGGGGGGCACACAAAGTAACACCCAGCAAAATACCAATGCTATGCATTCAATAAACCTCACTATATTAAATATTATTTTTATCTGAAATATCCAGATGACTCCTGTAATTCTTCACTAACAATCTGGTCTGAATTCACATGTAACACATATAAAGAAGTTCCTTTCCGAGAAAACATGCAAAAAAAAAAAAAAAAAAAAAAGGAAATGCTGTTCAATAGGGAAAGAGGAAGTAGTATAATCAAACCTAGTTAGGAGTAAAAATATTTATTTATACCTCAGAGGGATGAGATCTAGATTCTAAATGGAAGTCTTAGTGAAGATACCTAATGATCAGCCACATACTTTCCCCAAGAGTCCTAAAAAAATGAATGTTTCTTAAATCTTCACTTTCATTTCAAAGGTAATGCCCAGGGACTCCAAGGGGTGAGCAAACAGCCCTACGGTTATTGAGGACAACAATACCATGATTTAAGATCCTGCCACCAATAATTCCATAGGAGGAGAAAATTTTAATAATGCAACTTATAAAATCTATTTTTACTCCTTCTCCAGATCTTACTACCCAAATCATAACTATCCACTGCTGCCCAGTCTTCTTGGGCTCCTGCTTATGGTCACTGCTTTTGTCTCATTTTGATTCCTATCCAATTGTTCACATCCCATCTGATATTAGAAACTACTGCACAATGAGGACAAGGAAACGATTTCCTGCCCTGTTGGTGAAAACTAGTGGTTTGCCACTTGGCACCATTAACTGAAGTGTTTAATAAAATCATCAAGAGGGATTAGTCTGGCTTTTATTTATTTATTTATTTTTTTAAAGATTATTTATTTATTTATTTGACAGAGAGATTACATGTAGGCAGAGAGGCAGGCAGAGAGAGAGAGGAGGAAGCAGGCTCCCTGCTGAGCAGAGAACCCGATGTGGGACTCGATCCCAGGACTCTGGGATCATGACCTGAGCCGAAGGCAGCGGCTTAAACCACTGAGCCACCCAGGCACCCTAGTCTGGCTTTTATTAAAGGCGGGTCTTCACACACGTGTAAAAAGCATCTCTTTCATTGTTTATCAAGCCATTTACACATTACATGACAGATCTTCTTCGGAACTGGCGGTGTCAATCTTTCTTTCCTTTTTTTCCCCACTCCTTTTCTCTTTCTGGTCATCCCATTGTGGGGTTACATAAGTTTCCTATTAGAATTAGAGACAAAACATGTGGTCACATTTTCAACAGAGAGTCCAAAGAGAAAAATAACAACCTGGTCTGACTGGGTTAGGCTCCATTTGCTTTCGATCTTGAGCCTGTTACACTCCCAGCAAACAAACCAGTACTGCTCCTTTTTCTATCCTATCCCCCAGCTGCCACCACCACCCCCCCCCATCCCAAGATAAAAGATGCGACACACATCCAAATACACCTAACGCAAGCAAAGGGAAGGGTCGGGGTTTGTTTTGCAAATGAAATAGATGAAGAAATAAATGATCATCTTGGAAAGTTACGAGCCAGAAGGGAGGAGTATTTTCCCCTTTGCCTTCGTGTGCTTGTTCCTCCTCATGCTTCCGAGCAGCCGTTGTCTCTGCCGCAGCAGATGGACAGAGCGCGGAGCCCGCAGCCCCTTCCTGTGACAGCCCTATTCTCCCTCCCAGACACCGCTGTTAGTAAATAGATTTACACATTCTCCAATCTCCACACATCTTTCTGCCGAATAATTAAAAGCAGGATGATTAGTTTATTGAGTGGAAGGAGGAACTTTTTTATTGAGGTCCGTCCACGATTTTATCAGGCCCAGCACTTTTACGGTTGTCAAGAGGACGCAGGCATCCAATTTTTCTTATCTGCCTGATTAATACAAACGCTGTTTCAGGACGCATTAATTAACAGATACAAATCTACGTTCTCATGGAAGGATCAATACGGAGAAGAAAAGAGGCATCAATGTGAATTTAGTGCTGATGATGGAGAAGGCACGCTATCGACAGTTACGTGCATGGAAACTTTAAAGTTGCACAGGGGCCCTTTTGTCCCTGTGATTTACAAATTCGCAATTTTCAGCCATAACAAGGTTTCACACATTTCTTTGGGGTTTAATTAAGCAAAAACAATAAAATTTCTTTTTTTTTTTTTTTAGGTTGGTCCTGCAATTTGTCTGCCCTCTGTTGATGGCTGTGTGTGTGTGTGTGTGTGTGTGTGAATCCTTCCTATAAACCTAACTTTTTTTCTTTCACTTCTTAAGGAAATAAAAGGAAAAAGGTTAAAAAATATAAAATACTCTCTCTCTCTCTTTTTTTTTTTGGTCAGCGAGGATGGGGACATGGGTACAACACAAAAGGTTTGACAAGTTTGCTTTGCTTGATAGCCTCACATCTCTTTCAGTTGATTAAAGGAAGTGTAATTTTGCGAAATGATAGGAAAAGGGACCATCCATGCTTTCCAGAATGTAAATAAAAGTCTGGACTTTTATCTCTTCGTGCTCTTGAAAAAGCTGACCTACAACACTTTTAACCCTTTCTTACCACACCTCGGCAGTCTGCAAGCTGGCACAAAGAGAGCCTGCCCAGATGCCTGGGTGACAGGGACAGAGCCTCATGAGGAGACTGTTCTGCTCCCCTGGCGACAGAGGCGGGATGCATAACAGAGCTAACACTGGAATACCACAAACTTCTTCTGCCTGCCCTTTAGGACTGCTCCCAGATAGAACGACATGGAGATGATAATATTTTGATCAGGGGCCCTGAGCAAAGTATAAAAACCTAAATGGCCAAGATCTAGATAAACCAAGTTTAAGGAATTCTCTAAAAATGTGATGGCTCTCTTGGTGCACACGTGCTTGTATCCAAATGAGGATTACTTGCGTGCACTGTGCCCGGCACTGAATGGGGTTTTATGGCTACGGGGCCATGAACGAGAGGCCCTCATCCCCGAACCCATTTTGCTACCTTTGCAGACAGAAACCTTTCCCCCCAGTGAAATAAAATATGCGTCACCGCTGTGTCGTTCGAACGTCATGTTTTGTACATCCCGGGATCTTAATCTTTGGTGTTTGACAGGCTATAGTTTTAAATGTTCAGCCGTATTACAGCTTTTTTAAAATACACTGATACCACGGCCCATTTTTTTTTTTTTTCCTTCCCCAACCATGGCCCATTCCATGCCTGTCGCTGACAACTCTGATCTCTCTCCATCTCCGTCCTGGAGTCAGCGCCATTTACTGTATCTCGGGCGTTTTGCGAGCAGAATGACTCTCTCCCTTGACCTGCAGTTAAATAGCGTGTTTATCTGCGATCCTGTGTGCTCCAAATAAACCAGATGACAGTTGGGAATAACATCATTTGGAAGGATTGAAAAGCTTCTCAAGAGGCAGGTACCCCTGAAGTAACAGGCTTGAAGAAAGTATGCTTTGTGCCAACGCTCTTGCCTCCATCCACTAGAAACTTCGGAGGATGACATTGGTGCCATGGGCACTTGTCAAGCACTTTTTTTTTTTTTTTTTTTTTTTAGCCTGGCAAACTGATGCACTTTGCAGTCAACTTACAGAAAAGGCTAAGCATTTGAAAGTGTGAAGGGCAAAAAATATCTGACGGCTAGTCTTCAAAAATACACTTTCATTTCAGAAAGCATAAATGTTTATTTCCTGAACGGAGTGTTGACAGAAATAGGCTGCCGTGCAGGCACCGGGGTTTAACCCCTGCTAGGCATTTTCTTCCTGGCTGCTTCCTGGAAATGGAGAGCAAACATTTTGAAATCTTCAGGGTGTCTGTTAATTTCGGTTAATCATGGCACTGATTGGCTCCGCTCACTGTTTTTGAACTGTAGTTTCTCTCTTCCACCAAAAATTGAAGGTTCTCAGCAAATAGCGTATTATGTTAGAACTGTAATTACGCCATAACGACTCACCGAGATGGTAAACAAAACTCATTGAGAGAAGCTGACTGAGCACTGTGGCATGAGTGAGATCCTTTCTCTGCTGCACAAATAAACCCAGTGCTTACAGGAACGAGGAGAAGAAAGAATCACAATGGCGCTAAGATCTGGTCTTCGCTACCAACAGATACACAGATGCATAACCCTTGTTATTAATATATTGTATATTATAATGTTTATACAATATATAAAGACATTTTCTCTATTCTGCTTTTTAGAGAGATGCCCTTTACGGACTGGCCCTTAGTAGGGGCTGGAGTTAAGTAAGTACAGACGGTCAAGTTCTAAAGTTAAAGCTGGAATCTTTCCTTGGTGCCATCAGAAGCATTTCCCTGAAAACTTTTCTTTATAGTGGATGACAAATATTACCTATTATATTAGCACATAAGCATTAGACATTATACCTCCACTATTATTTTTTCAATCTTTATTCTTCTTGTATGACTATAAACCAGATTTCAAAAGTTCAGACTCCATTTTGCTTAGTTTGAGTCAAATACAAGAAAAATTGCAAAAATGGTATAGCTCCCCTTCTTAGAATGTGATCCTGTTTCAACATCTGTTGATTCCATGATTTCCTTACTTCCGTTCATATACTTCCAGTAGGATTCACAGAGATTTTATGAGACCATTGTTTTAGAATAGTGGTTATCATAGGACAAATGTGAAAATCTGAAAGAATTCTAATTCAAAAAATTCTATCTATGTGACAAACTTGAACACCATCCATAAAACTTAGCAAACGGTCTAGGCAGTGGTGACAAACTAAAAGAGGGATAGAATAGAATCCTAAAGGCAATACCTACCAGTCCAGGATCTCAGAATTATCACTATTAACTGAGTTTACAGGTGCAACTGGCCACCTATGCTGATCATGGGAACAGCCAAAGAAGTTTCAATTAGCCCACTCAGGGGCACAGAAATCGAAGACATGCCCCTGTGGCACTGGCGAAGTTCTATCTTTAGTAATTGTCCCTTGTTTCCAAGGGCAGCTTGCTCGAAAAATTAAAAGTAGAATAGCAGCTAAAGAAAGGTATTCCCAGATGGCTACTCAAGGAAGTGTCAAAGTGATGACCAGAGGGGGGGTTTTTGGCTTGTTTCTGTGAGTGTGGGAGGGTGACAACTGCCAACCCACTTTGAAAAAAGGACCTGATTTAAGGCAGGTGAATGTAAAGTAAGAATCCAGAGAGTTCTAGATGGAGGGTATGCTTCCTCTTTGGAAATCCCACTTAACCCTCCTACTGCTGAATGACTACAGAGGACCTGAAAACATTCTTTAAGCTTTCCCCAAACTCCCTGTTACTTGACCTCAACTTTATGTCTCCCCACCTCTCATCTAAGCCAAGAAGAAAGATAAATGACTGGAGGGCATGAGAAAGGTATTGGCTGAGTTGCTTTAAAGGAGGGATACGTAATGGCTTTCTTTTCCTATAATTTTTATTTTGTACTAGTTGAAAACAAGAGAGCTCTGCCTGGAAAGTGCCATTTTTGATGTGACTCAAGTTTGTTTGACTATCAAGCAAAAAGGAAGGCAGTGCCATATAATGTAGGACTCAAAAAAAAAAAATTATAGAAGGGCATTTTCAGTCTCACTTTGGGATTAGATGGACACAGAGCAGGAGAAGCTCATTTTGAAGCCATATTCCTGGTTTGAAAGAAGAAGATCCTGTGCTTGAATCGGACTGGCTCTGCCCAGTCACTGCTGGGACCGGTCGGGAAATACCACAGGGAGTTAGAGGGCCCTGACCGGTAGTCCAAGGAAGATGCAGCCAGCCAGGCATCAGATATGCAGGCACTGTCTTCAGGAAATTTTGAGCCCTCATTAAATTTGGTCTAATATTTGATTTAAAAAAAATCAAGCCTCCAGGGATGCCTGAGTGCCTCAGTTGGTTAAGGGTCTGCCTTCGGCTCAGGTCATGATCCCAGGGTCCTGGGATCGAGTTCCGCGTGGGGTTCCTTGCTCAGCAGGAAGCCATTTCTCCTTCTGCCTGCCACTCCCCCTGCTTGTGTGCTCTCTCTCTCTGACAAATAAATAAATATACTCTTTTAAAAAATAAAATAAAATAATAAAAATCAAGCCTCTAAAATAAATGCATGCTGACTCTTTCTAAACTTTAAGGATCTGTAGCCTGACAGACATTTCCACAGACTTTTAAATAATCTATGGGAAACAACTAATGTCAGATACCCCAAAGCTAAGGAGTTCCTGCCACCTGAGTGATATGGGAGGGAAGAGGCCGGGTGGGGAGCAGCGACGTTGAGGTCTGCAAATCTGGGTTCTAGATCGACCCACACTACAACCACTAGTGTTAACTTGACCTCTGCTGTGGGTTGAATTATGTCCTTCCAAAAGATGGTATAATCCTAACTCTCAGGACCTGTGAATGTGACTTTATTTGGAAATAGGGTCTTTACAGATGGTCAAGTTAAGATGACGTCATTACTGTGGCTCCTAATCTGACTGTAGCTTCATTAAAAAAGGGGGATGTGCGCAGAGACAGACACAAACAGAAGGCAAATGAGGTGAAGAGATACAGAAAATGCTATTGACAAGCCAGTGGATGCTCGGGGCTACCAGAAGCTGACAGAGATTCTTCCTCACAGCCCTTGGAAGTAACCAACCCTCCCAACACTTCGAGCTCAGACTTCTAGCCTTCAGAGCTGTGAGACAATACACTTCTGTTGTCAGCCGTCTAGTGTGCAGTTCTCTGTTACAGTAGCCCCAGCAAACTAATACAGACCCATGGCTGACTCCTCATTTGTCAAATGTGAAATGGAGATTATCCATCTCTGAAGAAGCTTCCAGTTGCAATGCTGTGTGATTTGGAGTACCACGGTGAGCAGTACTGACAGGCAGCACAAGGCTGTGTGGCTAACGGTGAGCACCTCAGACAAAGACCACTGGACTGGGAGTTGGTAGACCTAGCACGGGGGGCCACCTCTCCCGCCATGGACCTGTGTAACTCTGAGCAATGAGTCAACTTCTCTGGCTCCTGCTCTTTCATCTGTAAAATGAGAAAGTAGAAAACTATGTTCCCAAGGGTTTGGTCCAGCCCTACTCAGTTCCCAGTGGTTCCACTATCACAAAATTTAAATCAATTGCTATTCAGTGCATCTATCCATGCCCGGACCTACCAGGACATACAAAACGAGCGTAATATAATCCATACCCCTGTGATGTTACGGCACAGTAGGAAGAAATGAGATCACGATGAGGAAAAGAAGGTCGGTACCACTAGGAATGCTCAAAGGGTACGTATATGTGAGGGAGGAAAGATGGGTGTGTGGTTATACACAGTCTCCCAAAGTTTCCATCACTTCTCTCCTCCGTGCCTCCCCCCAGTTTGGGTCCAGACGTCTTTCATCTCTTCCGGGATACAGGGCTATTGGTATTTCCTTCTTCCGTCCTAACCATGGCTACTCAAGCATTCTTCTAAATAGGACCTCTAGGAGCGCCTGGGTGGCTCAGTGGGTTAAGCCTCTGCCTTTGGCTAAGGTCATGATCCTGGGGTCCTGGGATCGAGCCCCTCGTCGGGCTCTCTGCTCAGCAGGGAGCCTGCTTCCCTTCCTCTCTCTCTGCCTGCCTCTCTGCCTCCTTGTGCTGTCTCGCTGTCAAATAAATAAATAAAAATCTTTATTAAATAAATAAATAAATAAATATGAACTCTACGCCTGCCACCCGCTGACCAAAAGGCATTCTTGGCTTCCGTGTCTCAGAAGAACGAAACACAAACCCTCTGGCACAGGATGGCATTTCTCTCCCTATTGGGCCCGTTTCTTCCTTTCCTGCCACATTTCCTGAAAAATCCTCTTCTGGTAACTCCTCAGTAGACGGCCTCACAGGCTGAAATGGAGAGCATGTTTTCCCAACCCAGCCGGAACCTGCTTCCCGGATTAACGGCATCATCATCCTACCCGCTGCCTCCCGCCCAGCTCTCGGGGATCTATCACCAAGTCTCCCTCTTCATGTTTCCGAAATCAAGCATACACACTCCTTCCATTCCATCACCATCATCATTGTTCCTGTGTAACATCCACAGGCACCGCTGCAAGTTATAAAATAGGGAAAGACAGGGGCGCCTGGGTGGCTCAGTGGATTAAGCCACTGCCTTCAGCTCAGGTCATGATCCCGGGGTCCTGGGATCGAGTCGCACATCGGGCTCCTTGCTCGCGCGGAGCCTGCTTCTCCCTCTGCCTCTGCCTGCCACTCTGCCTGCTTGTGCGCGCACTCTATCTCTGACAAATAAACAAACAAAAAAATAAATAAAATCTTAAAAATAAAATAGGGAAAGACAGAAGTAAATAATGGAGTGAAGGTGACCATGTCCCACCCAGCAGACAGCTCGGTCCCCGTGCGCTGCCCTGTTCTCCGAGCTCGTAATAGTGGAGGCCCCTGTTCCGCGTTCCTTGCGGTAATCCCAGCACCAGCACCAGTGCCCACCACATAGCAGGGGCTCAATAAATATGTGCCAAATCAAGTAATGAATAATCCCTTAACAATTTATTGACTGGCTTTCGAAAAGAACGGGACATGAGGAATCAAGACAGCATTCTAGATATCAGTCCCCTCCCCTGGAAAGAAAAAATCCGAATATGCAACAAAAAAGTTACCTCATTTATTTTTTCATAATTCAATGAGTGTTTATCAAAGCACTGATTATACGTAAAGCTCTTCGCTTATATGTACCTGTCTAGTATGTAGGATTTTCTTTGGAGCCACTTAAACTCCGGTAACGTTCTCTCTCAACCTCAGCTGGTTCCTTTTTCATTTACAATTAAACTTGACCTTTTAATCATATGCCCTCCTTTCTTGTATATTTACAAATTACCGTTCACAACAGAGTCTGTGATAATGTCACAATGACTTTTATTATTTACAAGTATCTATAATTAATTTCTCTTTTTCCTACTAGTATAACTATTTTGACAATGTGTGAACTTATCTTCTGTAGCTAGAGCTTTAAACCTCTGAAATCCGAGCCTAGCCAGGGATGAAAACAAATGCTCTTGGATTCTTTTTACTTGAAGGAATTAAAAAAAAAAAAAAATCTGTATTCTACTTCTTTAACATAGAGTCTTTAGAAATTACACATCTAGTTTTTGTAAAACCCAAATAACTAGTAAAAGCACGTTCTACTTTTGGGTGGGGGGAGGGAAGCAAATTGAGAAATCTTGGGTCTCCTTTCCCTGAATCAAAAGCTGCAAGGAGAAGACAAAGCAGTAAAAATGTGTTCATAGGGCATTTCCCTCTCACTCCATTTTAGGACAATGGATTCTCACTAAGTAAATACTCACTTGTCAGAAGTATTTGCAACACAACAGCCATTGAGTAGCACCAAGGGAGTAAGGTGACTTCCCATTTTAAAGCAGCAAATTAGACATTTACAAACAGCGGAAGATGGTACTTGTCGGTTATGACCTTTCACAGAGTCTGTGCAAGAAGGTGTTAATGCAATTTAAATGCCATTTAGACATGTTTCAGGTTTATCAACCTGGTTTGTATATCCATGCCTATGTAATAATTTTGAAGGGGAACCATTTGCACCTGCGGTAGGAACAAGCATAGCTGGAGATAGTCCTACAGAAATATTCTGAGCCAGTAAAAGAGGATCCATTTAAGTCTAAGAAGTCAGGTTGGACCTTCATGAAATCAAGCATGGGGCCAAAAATATTTTTAGTGACACAGTTTTTGTATGCACTCCCCCCTCTATTTTTCATACATACTTAGCTGAGAGTTTGGACTTAGGGGCAAACAAGTTATCTCTGTTAGGGATGATAGTTTTTTAAATTAAAATACAGATATGGGGAGAAACAAAAGAAGATGAATTTTGCTAACATAGGTTCTAGGACCAAATATATGTTTTTGCACCATCCAACATTTTACTAAACTAGCCAATAATCATTTGTCAGACTTCAGCAAGAGATAAATGTACCTCAAATATTCTTTAGAACTGTTGCAGAAACAACCACAACTGTGACTTTTGGTTGAGATTTAAATAAAACAAACAACAAATTCTTGGCATGTTTTACTTTCCTCCAGAGATTCTAGTATTGGATTTTTTTTTTTAACTTTTTCTGACCTAAAACAGATTTTAAATTAAAAATGAATTTTTGTGGTGGTGCCTGGGTGGCCCAGTGGGTTAAGCCTCTGCCTTCGGCTCAAGTCAGGATCTCAGGGTCCTGGAATCGAGCCCCGCATCGGGCTCCCTGCTCAGCAGGGAGCCTGCTTCCTCCTCTCTCTCTCTGCCTGCCTCTCTGCCTATTTGTGATCTCTGTCTGTCAAATAAATAAATAAAATCTTTTAAAAAAATGAATTTTTGTGTATTTTTCTTTTGCCCACGCATAAAGTTTTATAACTTTTTTATTTTTATTTTTTTGTAAAGATGAACTGCTTCTCTTGGGAACACTGAACCATTAAAGGAAATCTATAAACAGCAAGTTAGCCATGGTTGTTTTGTTTCTGTTATGTGTGACCCAACATAATATTCGGATATTGGAGAATTTAAAAAGCACAGTCCACACATTGGATAAATTAGGTAAACACACACACACACACATATATGTACACATATACACATATATATGTACATACACACATATATATAATTTTACTGAGACAGCACAAAAATTAGATATATATTTATAGATTATATAAATATTTTTTATATATTAAAAAATATATACTTTTTTTTTTTTTTTTACTGAGATAGTACAAAAGATAAAATTAGAAGGAAAAGAGAAATGCTTGCTCCACTGCAGTCTGATTTTGGAGCGAATACTGCCTGCCTATCTACAGACAGTGAGAGTTCAGAGTTTCTCTAGCACATCTGCTTGCATTAAATGAAGACAGAGTTGCAGACTTTAAAGCTCGGGTTATCTTTTTCTTTTCGTTATTTTCCCATTCGTGAAGGCCACACTCCATGCGCGCTAAGGTACAGAATGATGTTTGCATCATGGAAACCTGGGTGATTTCATGAGCTCGCCTAAAAATGTGAAAATGTCATGTCAGCCACCAATTACAAAAAAACAGATTTTGTGATCACCTTGTGTGCTTTCACTGAAATGACCAATCGCTGATTCTACACGAGAGCTCTAGGAGAAAATCACTTATAATTTCTACATTAATTTTAAATAACATGGCTTCAAATCTTTTCAGATTTACCTAATTGGTCCCTTGGTATAGAAACACAAATTCTAACAAGAGCACTAATTGTTAAAGAAAGGGTATTTGTGGAGTTAATGTTAACATCTCCCCTTCCTTCACTTTATTACTAGTTATGAGCAAAGCAGAAAAAAATAATCCTTCAGGTGTACTTTTCTTGATTTTCCCCAAATAGAAAGACACTATAACTCGGTGTCTCCAATATATGTCCTAGAAAGAGGAGAGGCAGGGGGGAAAAAAAAATCAGGAGGTCTTCTGCATAAACACACGTTAAAGGATTTACAACACAGGCCATTAAAAACAAAGTGTCATATGTATTCATGAAAGAACGTAGGAGAAATATGTTATCCATGAGATGCACGTCACAGATATGAAATTACAGCTTGCTGACCCTGAAATTCCACATTCAAATAATATTAGAAATCCTCACTCTCTATGCTTAAAGACCAGGGCATAATTTGTGCTCTGGACAGCATGGAAAAACAGCTTCTTTGAATTGCTAGCCCCGAGAGTTCGGTTTAAAGTCAGGCTCCCACACTATTTTTCTCCGTGGCTAATGAAGATCTGTTTACGAATATTTACTCTCAAGTTCACGGCTGGTGTTTGCTGGCTCAAGCAGAGCTAAGTCATTACGGCTTGGCATACTTTCCACTGGGGAGGCTACAGTTATCTTCTCATTGACAATAGAGGCAACCCCTTCGATTTCTCTCTGCCTTTCCTCTCTTCCCTGCCCCCCATTTGAATAACTGGCCAAGTTAACACAAAACAAAAACAAAAACATGAAACAACACAGCTCTTGGAATTCCCCAACCACATGAATGCAGAGTCGTTATCAGTAGTAAAAGGCTGCCTGTCGTATTTACCACGGATGCATAATATACAAACCAAACCCGTGCCTCTCATAATAACTCTTTCGGAGACTGTGCTCCATTCCAAAGTAGAATGGAAGAGGGAAATGTAGCTGCGGTAAAAAAACTCTGGCGCTCTAATTCCTCTCCTTCCTAAATGAGCACGGGCAGTCGGAGTACTGCTCCCGAGTCTCCCTGCTTTGATCTGTTGGAAACTAAATTTATCTTTGTATCCCTCCTCTCCTCTACACTGTGACCAGTCCCTTTCATGTCACTGAGATCCTGCAAATAGATCTGGGAAATCCTGGAAATTCCTAGGTGAGGTTGATTCAGGGAAAGAAGCACAGGAAAAGGCAAAGATTCCTGCCCATGGCTGACATTCGTTAGGAAGTTGCACTGTTTCCTAACTCGTTCGGAGGAGCAGGAACAGTACCTCTGCAGGCAGACACTCCTGTGTCTGCAACAGTCCAAAATGAAAGGGGGGGGGGTGGAGGAGGGGGGAAAAAAAGCTGCCTGATTCTAATACACCTAATTAGCCATCGGCAGACTCTTAATTGCATACATTAGGATGATTCCATAGTGGAGATTAATTCTAAATATACCCAAGCAGCTGGTTAAGATGCCATGGATTACAGTGTGGACTGTACTTTTCCACTTAATTAGATATCAAAATTAAGCAGCAACAAGCATTTTGACATAACGGGGATCAAGCCGCTGCTTGGTATCCCAGAGCTCCACTAAAGTGACCGCTAAACAGAGCCGCACAGATGGAGAGATATTAAATGCCGCACTGGAAAGTAATTTCAAATAATAAAATATCAATATTTACATTTTAATTACCCCTACTGAGAGCCGCTCTGTCATTTTCACTATTGCCGACGCAGCAAGGGGTGGTGGAATGACATTGTGGCTCTGGCTGCAATGACTATTTTGTTTCCATTAAAGAATGACAAGTGTTTTATAAAGAGGCAGTGACACTCGGTGTGTGAACAAGAATGACAGCAGATCAGAAAATTCCTATTAAGGGACTAAATGCCTCAACAAGAGAATTTACTCTGAGCAGTAGCTCCTCCTTGAAGCAAATAATCCTTCCCAAATTTTCTGCTGAAAGTTTATTATTGGAGATGCCCAAGGGAAAGTTCTAGTCTCCCATGAAATATTTAGATCGGCAAAACGTTATATGATGATTGTCAATTTAAAAACAATAATACTTGATGTGTACAAATATCCGGGAGTTAGTTGTAAATTGCAACCATGTTTGGGGTTTCTTTTTTTTTTTTTTTTAATTTTCTTTCAGGTACGTCGACGGAGCCATTGATCATGGTTCCTTAAACATATCTGTTTCCTATCGGGTTCATGCATGAAAGCTGGGGGTGTGACTTAGAATCATCATCATAAGAATGCTAGGCTTGCTTTTACCATCTCATCATTAGTACTTAAGAGTACACAACCGTCTCAATCATAACTTCCCTGGCATGGAAAACAAAGTCAAGAACGGGGCATAATTTGTATGTGCAAATGCACACACACGTGTATGTCTACTGTACACTTTTCTCCAGCTTCTGTTATTATTTAAAAATAGCTCATTCCTACCAGCTCCTATAGGCCCCCACAACATTTAATTACTCTTTATAGGGTGTGAAGATGAGATAATGGAAAAAAAAAATAAAGGGTATATATGAGATGTGACATGCTGGATTCACGGGATAATAAATGAAAACAGTAAAGTCTTCCTTTGGGGATGACTGTCAAAACTGTAGAGATCTTGAAAGAATTTTAATGCCTCCAGATATGAGAGCGTGCATAAGAGAAACTCCTTGGTCAGGATCCTAGAGAAGGCCGTTAACTGACCCCCTATCTCGGAGCCCGCATTTATTTCCTGTGTAGAGATGAACAACCATAAACGTGATAAATGGCTACAACGGGAGGCTGAATAGGATTTTTCAAAGAAGAGAAAAGGGAAGTTGGGTAGTTATATAGACCCTTAGCACGCTCACTCCCGTGCCTTTTAAAGCAGCAGTTTTGAAGTCGGAATCAAAACTTGCTAAGAGCCGCGGTCTATTCACGCTTCTTCTCTAACTGGAAGCTGTCCCTCTTCGCCAGAAAAATAAATAAATAAATAAAAGTGCCCGGGAAAGTTATTTCTTCAGCATCCCTAATGCTTTTAGGACAAGACAGATCCCCATTTCTCTGCTCCTAGCACCTTTTAATTTCTGAAAGAGCCACGGTTGAAAATCTTAATTAATTGTTCCATACTGCTTCAGGATCATTATGCAATGTAATAAAGGCCGTGTAATTATGAAATTTTATAGCCATTACCAAGGCTGATGGCTCGTATTTCATCCTCAGCTGGACCCGATGGCTTTTAGGCACTCGGCTCCCCTTTGATGAACTACAGACAGATCTATCAGGCCCAAACAATATCCAGGCGAGGCAGCTATAATAGCTACCTACAGATGAAGCCATTGATAAAGATAAACTATAAATCTACACACACAAATGCGGGCACATCGCCTGGGGATGACAGAGAGAGGATGAGGCACTGGGGAGAGGCAGTTGCTCCCACGAAGGCGGCCTCCTGAGTCTCTCGCTCATTCACTCCAGAATGGGTTGGATTTCATAAAAGACAGCGAAACCCAAGTGAACGTCTCATTTCTTCTCTGTATCTCGAAATCAAATGAGAGAAGGAAGGGGTGTGAGTGTGGCCATGCGCATTGTATTTAGTGCATTATTTAAAGGGCAGAAACTACTCAGATATCCTAACATCTATTTCAGTGGTGGAAAAAAAAAAAGGCTAGATATCTGGGATTTTTTTTTTCCCCCTACACAGAACACTAATACAGCAATTCAAAGTAAGTACTCCGAAACAAAGTAGATTATTGCTCAGGAGTATCTTTTTCATAGATACTAACATTAAAGAATATAATTTAAGAACAGAAACCCAAGCCAAAATGTAGACAGGGACAATAAAGTCCCATTCGTATAGCACGAAAACATTTGTAGCTCAAGCCAATTTTCATTTTGGAATGTAAGAATTCACATAGCCTACGAATTGGTAGAACTATTGTTTGCTTAACATGTTTCCAACAATACTATTTTTTTAAAAAATTAAGCATTGGTGTAGATCCTTTTAAATACCAAGTTCAATGGAAAAGGGCCATCTAGGAAGTTCATTGGACAACCATAAGTGCCACACTCCAGGGAGCATCTAGTTCAACTCTGCCTTTGGGATATCACAGCCACTTCACGGAGCTAATGCCCTCAGTCCTTATGATGGCATCAGCCTCATGCTGGCTCATTTCATGAATATGACCAGACATCCAGTCTGCAACATGGTTTCTCCAGGAGAAAAAGCCCGTCTGAGCGTCGGTCCAATTCAGACTGCAAGCTGGGACAGTGGATCATGCAGGGCAAGAAAGAAAAGTAGCAGGACCCATGGGGGCTGATTTTGAGATTGAAGACTGGCAAGGAGGGGGTTGTATGTGTGCATAACGGGGTGGGGGGGACGCCTATAAAAAAAAGATATATTACTGGTTTAAGTGGCATTACGTCTTTGGAAAGCACAGCGTGAAACACTTCACTGAGAGTACAAATTAAGAGTGAGAAAACCTGGTTTCAGTACAATGCTGGCTACTCACCTTGTGCTAGTTACCGAATTGCTCCATTTCCTTATCTACCAAACAAGGTTGCTCGACTGGACACATGAGTCCACAGCACATGCCAGACTGAACATTCTCTTATCTTTGGTGTTCTTTGTTTCGGGCAGGAGAAAGTGCGGATCTGAAACATACCTTTCCTGCACGAATGGACGGTCTCTCTGCCCGAATCCCTCTCTAGGCTCGACTGTATTTTATTCTGCCCATGTGATCTCACCTCCCATTTTTTTGAGAAATGAAGAATAATAGATATAAATGCCCTTGACCTGCTTCTCCTTTTCATCTATAACGGGACCAATTCCTAACGCCTTTCCACTTGTCTCTAAAGAAAAGGGATTGTTCTTTCTTCCCAAGGAAAGTCTTTACTATGTTCTCAATCCCATCTGTTCTGGCCACCTTGAAGATTTTTACCATTAATTTTCTGCTCAGCTGCTCTTCCTTTCTTGTGTTTACTAATCTCTCCTTCTCCTGAGTTCCTATTCCTTCATCCTTCTATTCTCATAAAATTTCCTCTCCTCACTGGTTCCTCAATAGCTAGCTTTCTATCTGTCTGTCTGTCTGTCTGCTGGTGTCTCTCCACTTCCCCCACCATCTCCCTGCTGGGGTTCACAACACAACAGTGCCCTCTCATTGCTCTGACCATTCATTTGCAGTCCACTGAGGTCTGGATCATGTCTCAGCCCCATCCCCACAACTACAGTCACCAACAATCACCTCATCACCCAATCCAATGACCTGTCCTTCAAATCCTATGGGTTCTTCTGCCTTTCCCTCTTCTCTGAAACACCTGTGCCCTGCCCACTCGCTGGGATCGTACCACATAGTTATCCTGGCTTCCCTGCTTTTGTGCCAATCCTTTCCGGGCAATACCTTCAAGAATTCTGCCTTGGCTTCTTCTCTTCTTCTGCTACTGCTCTCCCCACGTCTAGGGATATAAGAATCCTGGTTACAAGTACGCACTTATTTCCAGCTTCCTGAAAGCCTCAGAGAACTCATCTCAAAATATGTAAACCTGAACTCATTCTGTAACCCCCCAAAAAACATATTCCAATGCATTCCTCAGAGCATTGTCAAATACTCAACAAGACAGAGTCAGAATTTTTGTTACTTTCTTTGACTCTTCTCCAATGTCCCATTGCTTCTATGAAATATCCCTTAGTTGCACTTCTTATTTCCAGCCCCACTGCCTACCTCAGCCCTCCATGATCTTCTACCTGAACCCAACTCATGGTCGTCCCGACTTGGATCGGACCCCTCCTGGATCTAGATTACAGATCACCTGTACTAGGCTCCTCTGGATTTCTCTTTGTGAGGTGTACTGAATCCTACTGAAAATGGGTCCATTTTCCTTTCTCTATTTCTTGTTCGGAATGATGGGGCTGGTAAACATTTATACAATTCGTTCAGGGCTTACACTGTGCCAGGCGGCATGCTAAGCTCTTCCACGTACCATGTGTCCGTCATGCACCAGGCATGAGAGATACCCACGGGACAAAGCACTGGCAGGCGGAGAAAACAAATGAATAAAAATATAAAAGTAAAATTACAGTAGTGTTTTGGAAAAAGTCTCCACAAAATAGGGCAGAAAACAGGCACCAGGAAGGTGCTGGAGTTTTCATCAGGGCCATCCAGGAAAACCGCCCTAAGGCTGGATCCTGGGATCCAGAGATCTGAAGGTGGTGGGAGGGCGAGCCTGGCATCTCTGTGTGGAAAGGCACACAGGCAGAGGGAATGGCAAAGATCCACCTCCTGAAAGGCGCCTTCTTTTCGAGGTTCTGAGAATGGCGAAGAGGCCAGCGCGGTGGGAGGACAGAAGGAGATGGGGCTGGCCGCATCTTGTGGCGTGGACATGGCACAAAGGTTCATGAGTTTTTGCAAACTTTTGCAGCTTTTACTCTGAGAGAGATGCAAAGCCACTGGGGGTTTGAGCAAAGAGGAAACAGAATCTGACTTGCATTTTAAAAAGATGGCCAGGTGGGAGAGAGCAGCGAGGCACTATACGCATTTAATTCTCACTAAATCCTCACGGAGCATGTAGTCGTCTCTTTGCCATTTTACACAGAAGAAACTGAGGTGCAAACCCGCTCAAGGTCACATGGCTAGAAGTCCCAGCAGCATGATTTATACCCGCACCATCTGAGTCCAGAGCCTGTCATTTGACCACCGTGACACACGGTTCTCTTCCTATGTCCCAACCATGAACCACTCCTTCCCCAAACAGGCCACATGAGAGTGTACTTCTGTGCTTTTGAATTTCTCCAAGTCTGCTTGGGATGCCTTTCCCTTCCTCTCCACAGGGCGAGTGAAAACTATCCATCTATATTTGAAATATTTTTCTATAAGCATTTCTTTAATGAACCCTAGGGAGAGGGATACTCCTTCTCACCTGCTTTCTCCCCCACAACATTGCCCTATTTCCACGATGACATTGCCTTGGCACAGCTGAAGTCACTGCCTCTTCTACGATATCAAACCACTCATGCATCTTTGCATCCCCAGTGAGAGACAAACAGCAATTTTTGGCGAGCTATTTTGTACGTGTATGCCCCGTACGTGCAAGGTGTCAAGGACCTAACTGGTCATAATCCATGTTTAGGAAATCTAAAAAATAAGGAAATAAATAACTGACTGGTGGGAAGGGAAAGTGCTCAGAGCTTGCAGTGAGGTTGTGGCTGCTAACCCTCCTGCCCCTCACGGGTCCCACTCTCTGCTCTAAAGGTTGGAAATCAGAACACAGGGAAGAGTTCCCAATGCTGCCGCCCAGTTAGAGGTGACGCCGGCAGCTGAATAATTCCTCAAGGGGAACAGAGGATAAAGCCTGGGAAGCTGGATGAGTTTGAGAGTGAAAAAGGAGCAAATGCAGCCCCAAGTCCAAAAGGAACACACTAGAACCTTTGAAAAGGGCCCTCTCATCCTGTTGCCCAGTTTAACACCAAGCTACTGCTCCACATTCTTGGGTTTAATTCTCCAGCACGCCAGGCACCCAATTAACAGCAAAACCGTTTCAAGGTAACTTTGGAAAGCTAAATGCCATAGTGTGATCCTGTTACCAGGTGTTTAGTTAATGAGGTCCGTAAGAGCATAGGCTACAAGCCCAGGAAGCAGTTTTAAAAATTATCTTATTCGCAAGGCCCACTTAAAAGATGAGAAAGCTGACAGCCCTTAGGAAAACAAATTCCCCCATTGTGTTAGACGTTTCACATCAGTGAGCAATCACTCTGATCGATAACGGTGGGACTTAAACATTTGTTGTTACGATATATGTTCAAAGTGGATTTTGGTAAGTTTACTCACTTCCCATAATATATGTTCAACATTCCAAATATAGTATAGGAAACCATAGGATAACCATTCTAATTGCAGAAATAAAGTCTAACCTCAAATCTTTGGAGGGATTGCTCCTCAGATATAAGAAAGGATAGAGTCGGGGGAGGCTGGGTGGCTCAGTCGGGTAAGCAACCGACTCAGTTTCAGCTCAGATTGCGACCTCAGGGTCGTGAGATCAACCCCACCATGAGCTCCAAGTTAGGCAGGTCGTCTGCCTGAGATTCTCTCCCTCTCCCTCTCTTCCCCTCCCCCTGTGCATATATTCTCTCTCTCTCTCTCTTTCTCTCTCAAATAAATAAATAACTCTTTTTAAAAAGGTGGGGGAGGCGCCTGGGTGGCTCAGTGGGTTAAAGCTTCTGCCTTCGACGCAGGTCATGATCTCAGGGTCCTGGGACTAAGCCCTGCATCTGGCTCTCTGATCAGCGGGGAGCCTTCCCCCTCTCTCTCTGTCTGCCTCTCTGCTTACTTGTGGTCTCTCTCTCTCTGTAAAATAAATAAATAAAATCTTTAAAAAGGGGGGGGGGAGAAGAAAAGATATAGTCAACAGGGACATTTTTGGTCATGCCATATGAAATAATGGCTAAAATATGTTTGTTGACAATTTATTGAATGAATTTGTTTCACATATTTTACGTAAGCCTTTAAAAAAGAGAGTATATCCCTAATTTCATTTGAAAGTATAAAATTCCAATATGGTTGATCATTGACAATATTAATGCATAGGCGATTAAACAAAATGATACATCTGAGGGGCACGTGGGTGGCTCAGTGAGGTAAGCATCTGATTTTGGCTCAGGTCACAATCTCAGGGTTGTGGGATGGAGCCCCAGGACGGGCTGTGCTCAGAGGGGAGTCTGCTTAAGATCCTCTCTCTCCATCTCCCCCTTCACCTCCCTCCCTTAAAAAAATAAATAAATAAATAAATAAATAAAGATACATTTGAAACTCTCGGACAGTCAGTGGCCCTCTTCTTTCCCACCCTGCCCTGTCTCCAGGGCATTCTATTCCAACTAGTTGAGCATCCTTACTATTCCTGGCATATTCAAGCACACTCTTGCCTCAGGACATTTGCACATTCAGTCTCTCCTATGCATATTTTCTGTCTCCTCTACTAGAGTTTGAACTCCACAAGGGTAGGGATTTTTTTTTTTTTTTGGTCACTTTTGATCACTGCTACATCACCAGTGTTTAGCAGAGCCTCACACAGAATATGTGTTTTATAAAATACTTGAATATATGAATTTAAGGAAGAACATCAATATGCTTAGCACAAATTCATATGGCAAATTGTACAGGTTTTTAATGGAACGTGTTCAAAATGCATTAGTTTCTATTCCCATTTCAGGGCAAAGGAAGACCAATTAACTCAATTTGAGATTTGAGAAATACATACCAAATTTTTATTTCCAAAATATTTCTTCAATCTGCCCTCTAAAGAGCAGTAGTTTAAAAGTGTTATTTTAAGTTTTAATTAGGTTGGAAGAATACATAAAGTAAAATTAGAAACAAGAAAAAAATACCATAATTGAATAAAGAAATTCAAAATAGAATGCATTTTCCCTTCTCTAAGCATTTCAGGATATATTATCTGGCCACATTGCATGTAGAATTGATGTACTTTCCTAATTTCACTTTATCATAGAACTAAAAAAGAGGCAGCCTTATAAGCCTTCTCTCTTATTAACACAACCCACAGAATACTGTGGGGTGCCTGGGTGGCTCAGTGGGTTAAGCCTTTGCCTTCGACTCAGGTCATGATCTCAGGGTCCTGGAATCAAGCCCCGCATCAGGCTCTCTGCTCAGCGGGGAGCCTGCTTCCCCCTCTGTCTGCCTGCCTCTCTGCCTACTTGTGATCTCTCTCTTTGTCAAATAAATAAATAAAATCTTAAAAAAAAAAAAAGAATTCAGATACTCCAATTCTCATGTTCTCAAGAATCTCAGCAAAGCCAGTGGATTCAATGATTCATATCTAATGAAGTGGGGACCAACTTCCCTATTCTATGCAGAGAAAAATTTTATAGATGATATATTACACATATTTTTCCTTTATTACATATTTTTAATCAGAACAAAAAGGTGTGATATCAGACTCATAAGTGAAGCCTGCAACTGAAGCTGACACAAGGCTAGGGAAAGGACTTTATTTCTCGAATGGTGTATTTTTTTTTTACCACGAAGTAGGCACTCCAATAAATATTCATTAAATATATAAGCTCACAAGAGCACGTTGCCTATATCACTCAATATCCTGTTTGAAATAATAGTGTGTTTTCAAACTTTCCATTTGTGAGTTCAATTTTAATAAAAATAAAACAGTCACAGGTAACTTGGCACTTACAAGTTAACAGGAAAATGCAGATCCAATGGCGCTACACGCTAACCTCAGTTTCAGTTTTCTAGGATCAAGGCCTAGAAGGTGCTTGAGCAACTGAACTACGGGACAAACAATAGCTAGAAATAAAGACTAATTCAAAGCCAATTATATCTCAATAAGAACCTTTCTTTTTCTGGAGCTTTGACTAAGGTTATGTTCCTTAGAGTAAGGTCTGTTGTGCTTGATTAGGATTTTTTGCTACTTAAAATTCAACGGTTGAATTATTTCTTAAAAAAAAGAAAGAAAGAAAGAAAGAAAGAAAGAAAGAAAGAAAAAAGCCATCAAAGAATTTGCGTTTTCATTCCTATTGAAAACCGGCAGTTTTTCGAGAGGTTCCTTTATAACCCAGGAAGATGACATTTACTCATGTGGTAAGGAGACAGGGATTCTCTTTTGAGGCAGGCAGCACTAATAAGAAAGATATGGTTCAATGTCCTAGGTATTCTTCCAAGTTTTATTAATTAGGTGGCAAGCCTACTTTCCCACTGGAATAGAGCAAGGTATTTATTAACACTTCAGCCCACAAATAGAACAAATGTACAGCAAAGGAGGTAATTATTAAATACACCGATCCCTTTATCAACTTGGCAGGGACAACCCAAAAGACGGTTTCTGATTATGATCTTTTTCATGATATTTTAATTGTGCTTCTTAACCTGCTAAATTAAAAACTACAGGGCAATCTCACTTAGATCACAGACAAAGGAGATCATATCAATTTGCAACAAAATGTAGGAATGCTCCTATCTGCTTTAATTACACCAAGAGTTTAACAGGCAAATTCAATAGGACCACAGAAGGATTGAGAGCTAAATGTTATCTCTTAGCCAACGGCATTATCATCTCCCGTATGTTGTTACACATTATGGAGTGTGAACTTCTGTTTAATAATAAGTTTGGGAAATAATGATATTTAAGTGAAGGAGACTTGTTGTGAGTCTGCTGGGTTATTTCTGTGATCAGCTACCTTATATTCCCTGGCCGTAAGTTTAAGTTCTGGGACTGGAAGATAAGCTCTGAGTTCTCCTGTCTCTCAAGCCAAGTCAAGATATGGATTTCAAATATGCTTTTTTTAAAAATTTTACTTTATTCTATGTCTGTAATCCATTTTAGACCAAAATCCTGCCAGAATCTCTTAGCCAAACCTGTAGCTTTTCTCAAGCAGTCCAGTCCATTTATCTTTACCCTAAAACCCATCATACCAAACCTTCTCGGGATTCCTGAGCATCATTACAGACCAGGCTCCTGGGAGTGTCAACAACCAAGTTTGGGGTTTTTAAATTTTTTTCCTTTCCATCCATAGCTTTGGGAGCCTCACCCAGGCCCATTTCCTGGTAACAAATTTACGTAAAACATGCTCTTTTTTTTTTTTAATTTTTTATTCTTTATAAACATATATTTTTATCCCCAGGGGTACATAAAACATGCTCTTTTGGGAGTCTTCAAGAGCTGGATATACTCTACATTGCATGATTTTACTATGTGTGTTTTGTTGGAGGTGGGGAGCCGGGAGTTTTCTGATTCTACTACTAATCCTGGTTGGTCGATTCCTAGTTTTTCTACGCTACTTGCAAAGGAAATCCCTTCTCATGCTCACATCCCACTGATGTTCATTTTCCTTCCTCTTTCTGGTCCTATTTCTTATCTCTGCCCAGAAGTGAGACTTCTTATTTAATCACCTCTGTAAGATTCAAGCTCTTTACTCAAGGAATGAAATGATGCACTTCTTTTTGATTCCTTATGAAGTAGTCCTTAGCACAAACATCTGGGACATTTCTTTGAGAACTCTACTAATCCCCGGAAGCTCTAAAAAAGTCAGCAAATAACTTTCTTGAGCCTCAAGGCTGCAAAACCATCCTGGCAATCCCGGTTTATATCACATGAGCATTCCAGCAAGCTTCTAATTTTGTTCTATTATTTCAATACTAAAGTCTAATTGTAGCTTCTTGGAGACTTACTGCTAAAATTCTGGGTTGGAGATGCATGCACTTCAATATGTATTACTACCATTATATCATTTGTGTCCATTGCCTATCAAAACTATGATTATTTAGTGGCTATGATTACTGGGTAGGCTCAGGTGGTTAAGCAACTGTCTTTGGCTCAGGTCATGATCCTGGAGGCCCAGGACCGAGTCTGGCATAGGGCCCCTTGCTTGGTGGGCAGTCTCCTCCAACTTACCCTCCCCTGCCTCATGCTTTCTCTCTCTCACTCTTTCTTTCTCAAATAAATAAATAAAATTTAAAAAAAACTATGATTACATTTGCAGTATTTTCTCTCAGTTTATGAACAAAAATATAGTGCTCACCGTCCATTGAACAGTATTTTTACACCATTCCAAAATTTGTAGCATTCCATTCACACTTAACATCATAGTGACAAGTGAAGTCACTTGTGTATCTTTTGAAGAGATAGAGCCATTCAGGGGCACCTGGGTGCCTCAGTGGGTTAAGCCTCTGCCTTCCGCTCAGGTCATGCATGATCTCAGGGTCCTGGGATCGAGCACCACATCGGGCTCTCTGCTCAGCAGGGAGCCTGTTTCCTCCTCTCTCTCTGCCTGCCTCTCTGCCTGCTTGTGATCCCTGTCTGTCAAATAAATAAATAAAATCTTAAAAAAAAAAAGAGAGAGAGAGAGAGAGACAGAGAGCCATTTAAATCCAACTCTTGATTTTGGTTCAAGTCATGATCTTGGGGTCCTGGGATTGAGCCCTGCATTGGGTTCTGTGCTCAGCCCGGAATCTGCTTGAGAATTTTCTCACTCCCCCTCCTTCTGCCCCCTTTCACTCTCTCTCTAAAATAAATAAATTTAAAAAAAAAATAGAGCACAGAAGTTGTCATTTTTGTGTTTATGTTCAGTATATGTGAAGATGAATAAAATCTTGAAAAATTGTTTCAAATGTCAAAATAACAGAAACTTGATCATTTGAATTTAAATATCTTGTAAAATGTGAACAGCAATTACCCAAGCAATACCATTCAGGAGATGGATATGCATACAGGGTCAACTGTGAATTTGGAGAAAATCACTTCATCTTTGGGTCTTGGTTCCCTGATCTGAACAAAATGAGAGGGTGAGTATAACAACCTCATAGGGATGTTGTAGGTGTCAAATGCAAGTAAGGATCAAATTTATTGGGAATCCTGTTGTAACCTGAGCATCCCTAGGCAAATGACAACCATTGTCATTATTATCATCTCACTGATAGTCATACTGATTCAGACTTGGAAAGGATGGTGGCATCTCACGTAGGCAAATTTCATTCTCTAAAACTCCAAAATATTTCTAAAGATTTCAGCTATTTTTGATGGAGTCCTTTAAAATGATTACGTATTTCTCAGTCCTCTTAAACTATGTCTATTAAATACATATTTAATTTTCCTGATGACTCAGGACTGTTGGATCATCCAAATTGCGCTGAGCTGCCCTGAGAGGGGCTTGAGGAAGTGGGGCTGCCTAAACCCACGTTACACAGCCTCCCATTCTAGGCTTCCAGGAACCCGACCTGCAGTTCACAGTTTCGCATGCAGACTCTTACTTTCTACCGCTGTCCTCCCTGGGAGTCCCCTGGGCATCAGTCTCTCCTCAGAGTTGTTGTGCTAGAAGAGTAAGCTAGCTGGAATGGTTCAAAGGAGTGTAAGTAGCCCTATGGCTGAGGGACTTCACAATTATGGTAAGTTTGGAGGCTACCCAGAATTATTTTTTCTGTTTTCTTTTTCATTTATGCTCTAGGGTGCTCGAAAGTTGACATATTATCCCTAAAGTGAAGAGAAACTGAGTTGAAAGATAGTGACATAAAATGTATTGATATGGAAGTTCTGTGTAAAAATCTGGTTATTATGCTTCATCGGGTTTTCCTCTTAAATGATTGGAGTTTAAGAATTAGAAAATGCCAAAAGCATTGAATTATCTAGCCTCATACAGGTTTATGAATAATTACCAAAGTATTTATGCAATGTAGCAATGTTTTTCACATACAATGACTTTATATAAACTTTATACAACTCATTGACTAACTTGTGACATATCCATCGCAGCTCACCAATTCTAAGCATGTCCAGACTAATATTAACATCTTTAGAATTATTCTAATGCTATCTGTATAATCTCATATAAAAGATCTGTCAAAAATTCAAATGTCTTTAAATATACATAGCATCTACCTGAGTGCTTAGAACATTTATCAGTTAATGTTTATAAATTTTTATAAACATTATTTACATCCAAATAACTAAGAAAATGTTTCTGTTTGATGAATAAATACATATTTATATATCTGTTAAAATGCATATTGCTTACTCGATGTGCTACAACGGCTCCTTTCTCTCCATTATATGTGAATATGTAATTAGTCCCATAATAAATATCTCCTATGAAATTTCCAAGAAAGCTCTTAATTCAAATGTGCCACAGTCACTTTTCAGAGTTCACTAACCTTCCTTCCGTTTTATTTTTAAATACCAAAGATAAAACTTACAGCTTGGCCACAAAGTGCTGGAGCAAATGCACCTTGGCTGCCCAATAAATATTTATTGATCTGGTTGATGAAGGTGGCTTGTGAAGAAGGCCTTCTCTTCAGTAATAAAGCTACCATATTTATTTATGTATGCATTTATAAGATTTGCAAAACTGAATACTAAACTCACAAACCTTACGAAGATGAGAGTTTACGACAGGTTTCTCAGCACTGCTGACATTTTAGGCTGAATAAGTCTTTGTTGGGGAGCAGGGGAGGGGGTCTTGCACTGTGAGGCACAGAATGACGGAATAATGCAGCCTCCCAGGCCTGCCAGGCCTCCACCCACCAGATGCTGCTCCTTCCCTGCTGCCTTCCTGACTACAACCACCAAAATGTCTCCAGCCATCACCAAATGTTCCCTGTGAGGCAAAATGACCCCTGGGTGAGAAACACCACTTAGGGGCAAAGAAAGACATTTTTTCTTCCTAAATGAATGACTAGTTGTTGAGAATGATGGTATCGAAAATAGCTAGTCTTGGGGCGCCTGGGTGGCTCAATGGGTTAGGGCCTCTGGCCGGGTCATGATCCCGGCATCCTGGGATGGAGCCCCGCATCGGGTTCTCTGCTCAGCGGGGAGCCTGCTTTCTCTTCTCTCTCTGCCTGCCTCTCTGACTACTTGTGATCTCTGTCTGTCAAATGAATGAATAGAATCTTTGAAAAAAAAAAAAAAAAGAAAGAAACAAAATAGCTAGTCTTGGTCTCTGTAGCATCTTCCCTCACCTAATCACACACCGACTTGAAGAAACATTCCTCGATTTGTGAAACTTGTCCCTGCGCAAAATTTCCATCTGTCATGGCAATACCAGGCCCACTTCTTCGGAATGTGACCCACCCAGGGAGCCAGACTTGGTTTAATACTCTGTTGTTGCCATCCTGAAATTCTTAATAATTTTTTACCAGTGGATTCTGCGTTTTCATTTTGCACTGGACCCCACCAATTATGTAGCCAGTCCTGCAACGACCATCATATCAATGTGATTGGGACACACCAATGAATTCTAAGTTCTGCCATGCCAGCAAAAGGTTTTAAGACCCCCTTGTGCTCAACAAAAAATCAAGTTGGAACTTTAAAACAAAAGAACTAGTCCATATCAGGAATTTGTGTTAGCACTGTAAATAAAAATCAAGGTTTGGAATCCAATACATCTGAATTTAAATCTCATCTCCTCTGCTGTACTAGCTTTGGGAGCTTGGGCAAGTTGTTTTGATTCCTCTGAGATCTAATTTTCTCAGTTATAAAGTGATGTCAGAGGCAACTCACAGTCGTAGGGCTGATCCGAAGAATAAATGAGATGAGGTACATAAAACAGTGAGCACTGGACTTGGTACCCAGCCAGTGCTCAACGAACAGAGCTCCATAACAATGATGCAGCTGCCCAAATCCATCCTGGATTGGGATGAGAGAATCAAACTCAACCTTGAGAGCACCATCGGACAGTTTTGGAAGGGAGATTTACAGAGTTCAAAGTATTAGTCCCCTACATTGACTCATACTTACCCAATATTTTCCAATCACCATTGACTCAAAAAGGGATCAGCTCTAAGATCTAAAAAGATGCTCTCCGGTGCTTGAAACCTGGCCCTGAATGTACATGCCCAGGTCCGAACGTCCAGAGGAACACAGCCGAAGGGGACGGCATGGGCTCGCCCGCTGAGCTCTGCCCGAAGTCGATGGTGCAAGCGTGTGTGTTAATCCATTTCATACATTAAAGATGTAAATTTTATTCTTCGAGCTGAAAGCCAGGTGATTAATTCTCATAGCATAGTGATCAATTGGTGCAGATGCTCCACCTGTATTAATGTTTGTTTTTGTGCGCATTAGTCGCAGGAGCACACCAATAACACAGGTGTCTGACACAGAGCTGCACGACATTCCCTCTAGCCGGCAAACATCGAGAGCCGTAGTTAGGTTGCACGTAGCACTGCCAATTTTTTCAATTAGACCCATTATTGATTTGATGAAAAAGCAAATTAAACATACCATGGTGGTATGTAAATCGGTTAGAGAGAGCAGAAGGTTCTGGTACAAAGCTTCAAAGGCGTGAGCTGTATGGCTTTCATCAGCTGCAGCTCAAAGGGGTTCCTGGCAAGTGCTGCCGTGGATGGGGTTCCTTGAGCTACACAGGCTGGCTGGCGCAACCACCACCTGGAAAGACCGGAGCCGCATTTAAAAAACCCACCGCAGCTTTACAGAAAGGAGAGGAAGGCTGGGAATCTATGAACTGTGAGAGGATAGGGTGACGGAGGTGCAGAAGCAGCCTAACATTGTTTTCATAAGGTGACGGTGCATTGTGCCTGCCCACGTGCCTGGCCAGCAGGCACACATGCGACGTGTTGAAGAGGCTGAGTGTGCCGATGGGAAGCTCTTCTGACCGCCACCTCAAGCAATTGGGTGTTTCCAGAGTCTAACTTTGAAGCCCCTGGCCTTTTTTTTTTTTACCCAAATCTAAGCCAACCCCTGTATTACAATTTCTTAAAATCTGAAAGAATGTTCTTCATTTTTCAATGAATGGTGTTCCTCCGGACTGCTAACAAATGGGGCAGAGGTATTGAACACGGGGCTGTTTAACCTACACTATTGGTTTCACCAGCAGAAGGAAGCTAAGGCTTAACTAAAACATCTAAACACCACTAATCTAAATCTGTCTTCCCCGGATTTCTACACAGAAGGCCTTTGAGGCTTTAGGAAACCTGTGATTCCTCAAGTTGGAGTGGAGTAACTGCTTGTTTGTTTTTATTCCCCAATAGATTGTGACTATACCTATATGGTTTACTTTTATATCCCTCCCCCTAGCAGAGTGATTAGGTTAGGGTAAAGTACCCAACACTTTTAAAACAAATTAGTAATACTGTCAAAAATTTGACTTTAGGGCGCCTTGGTGGTTCAGCTGGTTAAGCATCCGCCTTGGGCTCAGGTCATAATCCCAGGGTCTTGGGACCCCAATGGGTCCCTGCTTGGTGGGGGGCTTGCTTCTTCCTCTCCCCTTGCTCCTTCCCTCTGCTCATGCTCTCACTTTCTCTGTCAAATAAATGAATAAAATCTTAAAAAAAAAAAGAAATGTAATTTTATCAATTTTAAATAATGGATTTTATTAAATAATACTCCGGAGTTTGCTTTTCTCACTGCAAATAAGAGACTCTAGCGAGCCAGAGGGTTGGCTTTGCCAAATCTTGAGCTCTAAGCTTTAACTATAAAGAGTATGATAAATCTGTCAAGACAAACTGGAATCAGTCAATGATGACTGGAAGTGCTACCGAAATAAAGAGGCAGGTACGTTCTTCACGTCCTACTTAGCAACTTACACTGGAGAAGGCAAGGAACCTTTGCCGAGAAGAAAGCAAAAGAACAGAAGTGATGTCAGTCACTAGGTGAGGCTAAGGTAAAAAACAAAAATCAAAGGAAGAAGTATTGCAAATTTTAAATATCAAATCAATGATTTAAAAGGGCTCTTTGTACTAGAATTCAGAAAAAAAGAAACAGACAAGAGGTGTTATTGGAAAAGGATAGAAAAGCACGAATATTGACGGTACTGAGATAAACGGAGCCAAGAGAGGTGGGGAGGATCCTGCACGTGTGAGAAGTCAGTGCCTGTGAATGAATGAATGGGTGAGTGAATGAATGAATGAACAGGCCGTCATCACCGTTCATTGGAAGATACTGAGTTGCGAAGCGTAATTTGGGAAAAGGCATTCAGATCAGTGACTCAAGCCAAACAATTTCATTTCTCATCTTCTGAATTATAACATTTTTTTTATATCTGTCAACATTGCAGCATTGTGCCAAAAATTAACACCCACTCTCTTCCCTGGCCGAATCAGGGCGCTGAGAACGTGCACAACCTCACAGAGGATGGCTTAAGTGAAAAGAATATATTGCCCAAACAGAGAAGCTCTAAAAGCATAAAACTCAGAAAGGGAAAAGTTTTTGCTCCGTTCCCACCCCGAGAGAGACTTTTCTGTCAAAATAGATGAAGACGGGATAGAGCCTCGGAAGAGTTCTTGGGTGTGTTTGTTTTCCTTTATTTTTACGTTTGTGAGTTCATTTTCTTTTTAATAGAAAATCCAGGAGATTGGAGCTGGCACTGCCAGGGGTTTCTGATGGGAGAGACATATGTCTCCTGTCCTCTTGGCATCTGACTGCAACAGCCACGTGGAAGTCAGTTCAAGTCCTTACATCAAAGTTTGCTTGCCATTGTAGGGACGTTGTTAGAAGTTGAAAAAAAGCGATGTCCATTTGAAGCTCGTCTGTGAACTTTGCATGAACTGCTAGGAATAATGTAGTGTGATGACAAGCCAGTTATACCTTCCACTAAATTTGCTGTCTGGAATGAACTGAAATAGTGTTTGGTTTGTGTAATTACGTCCATCTATCTTTATATTCCAGCGGCATATCGCAAATTGAAAATACTAAAAATTGACTGTTGGTTCTGATATTTAATGATTGCCAAAGACAAGACGATGATTTATTGGTTACTTACCGATGTGACACATTTGCATCTTATTAGACGGAGATTACTATTCCTTAAAATGCGGACGAGGCCTGATCATGTCTGATGGATTGATTTGATTTGCAAATGTAATCAAACTAATAAGAGGGAAAAAATGAGCAATAATGCCTTGTTTTTCAACTGGCAATCACTCCCCTGCCAACAAGGCTGATATCCCTGACTAAGCAGCCTTTACACAGTCTTCCTGTCGCCTCAAATAAACAAAGGGATGCGAAGAGCTTGATAAGAGGATAACAAGCCAAGTGTGGATGCAACATGGAGCCCACACCTCCGCATCGTGCTGCCGCAGACGGGAACAAAAGTTAACGGCAGGAGATGCAACACGACCTCAATCATCCTGAGCGGAGCTCCGGCCCGAAATCAGCTCCATATTCCCAGATGATGTCAAGGGAGATGAAGAACCCTTTCTCAAAGCAAAAACACGGCCACCCTCCCTAATGCAGCAGGCAGGGCTCTTTCCATAAAGACACTCCACTCCTGAGGTAGTTTGGCCATTTAAAATCTAAATGCGTTCAGAACAACGCCACCTATATAGTTGGAAAACGGTAGAAGAATCCTTTCGGGGAGCCACTGGCCCTCAGTGTCGTCCACAGGGTGCCACCGATGCAGAACCCAGGGACAGAGAGCTGTGGAGGGGAAGACACTGAAATACAGGGCCAGGAGGCATGGCTGCCATCTGGCTTAGCTCATTCTCAAAACATTTCTTCAGAACTCTTGAGCATGTGTGACAGAAAAATATAAACTATGATCCTGAATGAGTTGCAAAGCAACACTCTTGAAAGAAAAATCCGAAAGGAAAAAAAAAAAATTCAAAAGAGGTTTTGATAGGAGATCAAATCTGCCTCATAGTCATACGAGAATGACAAAGACAGACTCCCAAGACTCCCAACTATGGTATCAGGCCAATCAGCTAGCAAGGAGGCCTCCAACATAGATGGTTTTGTTCAGTGCACATGTGAATAAGTATTAGTCTGTTATAAAAATATATTACACACACTATTTTTGTTGGGCAACTGAATATTACAAAGAGTTCAGGGGAAAGTTGAACTGAATTTACAGAGCTTATTACCACATTCGGATATCCCAAATATTATCAGAGTTGATATTCTGAAGATAACATATCACCCATTCTCAGCCCATATAAAATTTATTCAACCATACAGTCACATTATAGTCAGATTCAAATTAAATAATAATTCTATTCTAAAAAAGTCAAAGTACCTTGGAAGTTCGTGTTAAAGTTTTATGGCGATTATAGAGATGCTCAAACCTGAAACCCTCACTGAGTGTAACAGGTCAGATAACTACCCACATCAATGAGCCCCTGTGGATTATCCACAAGTGAATTTTAACCCAACGTTATATACTGATCTGTCAGAGATGTTGTTTTCAAAGATGGCATCAGTATTTATAGAGAAGTATATTCAAAGATGCTTTATAAAGAAGGCCCACCTACGTATTCATGGTATTTTATCCTTATGCTCTTAAGATACTCCACTGAGCAACCTTGAGCCACTCTGGCCTGTGGGACATGCTTTCCCTCCTCCAGCTTCAGTTAGGGATTTTTCTCTACTGTATCCCCCTGGGTGCTATAGAAGTATTACCAGCCATACCTATATATTAATAATCCTTCAGAAAGGTGTTTGCTCTGATATATTCAAGATATTATACCCAGGTTTTATTAAAGAATAACAAAAGATAGGTGTATTGCTTCTAATTTGGAGTATTCACTTTAAAAATATATCACAAGAACTCTTCCGTAACATTTTCACAGCTAATCTATTTTCGAGAAATGTATGTCCAAATAAATACACGTAAATGTATTACATTATGTAATATAATGTGGTATAATGTAGAAGAGACATAAAGTCAAGATGATAACTGCTAATACTTAATATTCTGTATAAAGATGCATATTTTTTTCTAAAAACTGGTAGTGACAATGACAGATATCAGTAATGCCCAACTGGAAACTAAAAGACTTGAGTTTTAGTCCCAACTCTGTCACTGACTAGCTTTGTTACTCTTGGTAACTCATTCAGTTTTCCTGGTCATAAGTGTCTTTATCCAAGAGTGAATTTGTATGTAAAGGCATTTAACATTCACTGAACACTTACAATTAAAAGCAAGGGATAGGATTAGGCACTTTACAAATATTAACCCACAGAATCGTCCTAGCAACCTATAAAGTTGGCCTTATTACTCCATCCTATGCATAAACACCTAGAGTTCGTGGTATGCAGCAAAATCAGAATTTGAATCATGGTCTCCAACCCCAAAGAGGGCACACCGCCCACTACAGTCTAGTAAATGAAATGCAATTAAAATGCAAAGTTTGACCAAATGATCTCTAAGGTCCACTGTGGTACTGTCATCCCATAATTAATTTTGGGGGGAAAGAGGTCTCTCTCCAATATTATTCAGTATTCTGATTTTTTTTTTTAAAGTGTGTCACAAAGATTCCTCCTGGCATGTTCCTGAATAAACAAGCGTATTTTTAAAACCCTGGGTAAAGTCTATCATGAAACCATTTACTGCAAAAAAACAGCCACTCACAGAAATAAATCTGGAGTGTTACCAACAATTACTCTGTGTTTTTACACAAAAGGCTAATCTGAGTAACACACGGAGGTCAAAGAACCTTCGGGAATGTACTCCTCTCTCAGGTGTGTGGATCTGTGTTGAAGATACCCTGCCACTGGGCTCTGCCGCGACACAGAAAATCACAAGCATAAGTACAGATGGACCTTTTTTTTTCTTTTTTCCATAAAGTGCTGACCACATTGGGAGGAGCCAGTCTTTCCATGATCTCCCAGCTGCTCCTTCTCTGGTCTCCCTCCTCAGCCGAGGCCACCATGTGCCCGAGCACAAACGTGCTGACTGGCTGAGGGGCCCCGCACTTCAGGTAATTAATCCTTTCCTAATGTAGGTTAAGCAGATGTGAAGCCTCCTTCACACAGAGACGAGGGAGCCGCTCTTTGGAGACACCCCTGGAGTGATAGTATTTATTAATTGGGCTCCGATGACTCCGAAACCAGACGTGCGAGGGTGCTGACCTGGACATCCAGTCACCCTCTCGCTTCGTCTGAATCCAGCTGAAGAAACCGGTCCTTTCCCTTTCTTGAGCTAATATTAACAATTTGCAGTCAGGGCTTAATGCCCATTTCTGGCAACGGAAATATGATTTCTGTACTGGAAGCAAAATTTTGTGGTTCGTAGAGACTGGCAAAATTTGGGGATTAATTAAGTTGACTACGACTCTCAGAATTACCAAGGGGTGATATTTATCCACTAGATCCTCCTCTTTAACTAAATAACATGTACTAGCACTTTTTAATTCGTATACTAATACTGCCCTGCACCATAAGATATATCCACATACGAAATGTAAGCTAACATTCCTTTAATGTGGACTTTGTGTATTTTGTACATCATTCCTGACTCGCTGGAGGGAAGAAATAACGTGGCAAAAATAAATAAAAAATAAAAGTTGTGGATTGCTTCAGAGAAAAAAATAGTAGTGTTTTTTTCTGGGAAAAAGAAAACTTTTCTTAAGAAAAATATCAGGGTATTTAGAAACAAATGGAGGTAGTTTCTGTTGATCATACAGCATAAACTTCTTAGCAATTTTGGTCAGTTAAAGTGATTTTGGCAGGTTAGATAGGTTCTTCTAATTGGATTCTTCTAATTACATAAGAGTCATTTATGATGTTTGGAAGTGGGAACTGGGGAGGAAGCAACTTGATTTTAGGGAAACCACACGCCTACGGTCAGATCAGCGACACTGTTAAGGCATCTGATGTGTAAAATGCCACTGATATGAAGAGCTGGGGTCACTCTTTAAAATAAATTTATTTTTAAAATAAATTTCTTTAAAATAAATTTAACCTCGGGGTGCCTGGATGGCTCAGTCAGTTAAGCATCTGACTCTTAATTTCGGTTCAGGTCATGATCTCAGTGTTCTGGGATGGAGCCCCGAACGCTGGGCTCTCTGGCCTGCGGGGAGTCTGCTGGTCTCCTTCTCTCGGCCCCCACCCCACTTCTTCCTCTCTTTCTCAAATAAACATTTAAAATAATAAATTAGACTTAAAGAAAATGAAAGGAAAGAGAATAATAATAGAGAGCTGAAGGGAGAGCCCCTTGCCTACGCGGACCCCAACTTCAGTTAATAATAGTCCCAGTGAACAGGAAAGAGGTCAGTGAGCACTGGATTCCAGCCACAGATTTCACCCTCCCCTTCTCCTTTCTCTGCTCTGATGATCCCTCCACAGAATGGAGCCAGCAGTCTATTAGATCGCAGTATCAAACAAATATTTCCTGAAATGCCTCACACCTTCCATTCCTCCCCAAGTGCTCCTGGTGAGCTCAGCCCAACTTCCCTTCCTTTGCTTCAACCAGCTCTGCTTCCTTTTACCCATCAAAACCACCCTTGGTATCTTGAACCTGATGGTTCCTTACTCACTGAACCTTGGTCTGACAAGGCAGGAGGTTGGCTTAGTCACATAAAAGAACACAGCCAAAGCTGACGTTCTTGGGAAAAAGGCATACAGAAGTGCAAAGCTGCATGGCTTTTCTCTACTGAGACTGTGATCCAAAATTTTTTCAAATTCTCCTTATGGTGACGAAGTATTTTTTTTATAAAACACACACACACACACACAAAACTACAAAGTACTAGCACTTTCGAGTTTACTATTCTATTTTGTATTGGATTATTCTTGAATATTTCTTTTCCAAGGTAATTAGGTTACCTCCCCACTTTCATAAACTAATTTTGATACAAACGATCCTGGATCACATAGCTATTTTTATCTACAAAATATAATGTCTTGTACCAGAAACTCTCGAGTTGAGCTGAGTAATACTTACACCCTCCTTCAAAAAGAAAACTCAGCAGTTAAATTTTTTGAAGACATCACTTCTCTCCGTGTTTAAAAAGTGCTTTTAAATTACTCTGCATTCTATAGAAAACTGTTTCTCTGATGCTTGAAGTCTCCAGCTGCCACACAATTTATATCTCTTTCTTCTGCTCTTTGTTTTTCAGCCATTTTCCCTGAATGTCAAAGTCAATTTAGTGCATTTCACTTTGCTGAATAAATCAGAGGCGAAATCCTTGCTAAAAGTGAAAATTTGATTTGCTAAAAGGAGCTTAGGGCAACTATTAATCAATATATCCAGAGTGTCAAAGCCAAGGCCAGGATAGACATGCATTCATTTGGAGATTGGCTGAGGCAGATAAAGGGGGACGCAGGGGAAAATGTGCAACCGGCCCCCAGAAGGCAGGGGGGAAGAGAGAAACAAAACATACTGGCGTCATGTTCTGCTCTTCTCCCTCAAATTCTTGTTGTAAAGGTAGAAAAAGATATTTTGATGAAGCATTTAAGCACATATGAATTATACTAATTATAGCAGCTTTCATATAACAATTTCCTCCCAATACACAAAAGTCTTTCTTAACTCATCAAGTAGCCTCGAGAAGAATCTACCAGTCAGAAGTAACAGCTCCAAGATCAGAATTCCAGAACGGAAAGAGTTGGGCCAAGTCTACAGGATGTCAATATTTTGATAATCTTCAGAGAGACTACAAGTTATTTCAGGTTTCTGAAAGATCGTGACATATAGTTAACCAAATGACTGGACTCCACCTATCACCTCATCGCTCAAAAGTTTGACAATTACCGAGAACTTGCCTGCAAGTGGGGTCCTATTTTAGGACATAGTTCATACAGAAATCTTTAACGCTCAGAAATCTAACACTGTTGTTTTCAAAAGTACACAGAGTAATCTTTCTCTATGGAAGTTCATTCAAGGTTCTGATTTTAGTCTTTTCAAAATGCAGTTTTAATGACGTCACTGAGTTAAAAATGTTAATTGCTTCCATTGCTTTCAGTATAAAATGCTATTTCCTTTGCAAGAAACTCTAGGTTTTTCATGATGGGATCCTCGGCCATGGACCTCCCATGCCGCTCTGTCCACGCTTCCATGTGACTGTGGGTGAGAGCACCATCACAGCCCCCATCATGGAGTCCGAGCTGTCCGTTCATCTCACCGAATCACCCACGACACTGGGAGGGTCGACAAAGCAGATGCTGTGCTGTATTCATACTCCTGTGAGTATCCTTTGTGCACAATGCCTGGCACAGAGCTGACTAAATGCCAGAAGGAAGGAAGGAAGGCGGGCGGGCAGGCAAGTGGGAAAGAAGGGGGTTGGGAGGGAGGAAGAAATGGATTCAAGGTCAAGTGGCAGAGCTAACACTTTGATATCTGGTGTGGTTCAAAGTCACTCGATGCACTTCTGCTCTGGTTTACCTGTAACTCTCAATCAAATTCAATGGCCAGTGATTCCAAACACAGGAAGGGACGGGGGAGCATCCGATTTTAGCAATTCATCATTTAGGGAATTTTCCCACTACTCCAATGAGTAGTTCAAGGGTCATTGCCTTGTTTCACTAAAATTTGTGACCAGCCATATGTAGGGTACACGATCGGTCAAACACGTTGATTTTCTTGGACTAAAAAAAAAAGTGTCCCAAGTTTCCATTTTTATTCATTCTCCTTTCCTTGAATCTTGCGTTTTGTAAATGTATAGACAAGACTGAAAGGCCAAATATGTTCCATTCTCCTAGCCTCGTGATGAGAGGTAGGTAGGTAATCTGGAACAAACGACACAGAGCATGGGGGAAGGAGACGAGGACAGGGAAGAAAGACATAATAAAGCTACGGCCAAAGAGCCACTTAAGTCAACCGTTCTGGGGGTCCGAGAAACATGAGTACTGACAAACATGAGAGTCAAACTTCCTGACTCTCCAGTTTGCTCATATATAAAGTGGGGATAATAAGAATAAAACCTGGGGCGCCTGGGTGGCTCAGTGGGTTAAGCCGCTGCCTTCGGCTCAGGTCATGATCTCAGGGTCCTGGGATCGAGTCCCACATTGGGCTCTCTGCTCCGTGGGGAGCCTGCTTCCTCCTCTCTCTCTCTGCCTGCCTCTCTGCCTACTTGGGATCTCTCTCTGTCAAATAAATTTAAAAAAAAAAAAAAAAAGACTAAAACCTACCCAGAGAGTAGCAACACAATTGTTGTGGGCATCCAATAAATGGTTGAGAAAGTCTTCGTAAACAATAAGTAACCATACAGATGCTAGTTCTTTTTGTATTGAAGGTTTAGTCTCATCAAAATGAGATGATCACATATATATGCACATACACATGCATACGTATTTATTTGGACAGAGATATGTGATTCAGGGTAGAGCTCATGCCATGTTTGTATCTTTCAGGGTAGAGCTCATGCCATGTTTGTATCTTTAATATTTCCCATGGCAGCAACGTAGAGTTGGGTACATGACACCTACTGGAACATGTAAACCAGATTCGATGATCACTATGAAATTATGATTCCTTTGTGATTAGAGGTATACAACAGCATGGCTCTGTACGGGGGGACATCTAGTCCTGGAGCCCAAGGCATGCTGGAATAGAGAGGATGTGAGCAGGGAATTCAGCATGGTCCCAGATCAGGCATTAGGTCACAAATCATGGAACTCAGTGGTGACAATCAATCTCCAGAAGCATCTTTAACAAGATTGGGATTGTCTCTTGAACCAGATCTCTGTCTAGGAAAACTGGCAACTTTTTGCCAATTCATATATGGGTTTTTTGGTTTTTTTTTTTTTTACTTCTAGCTGCAGAAAATGAAGGACCTCTGGTGAGCTTTCAGAAGGATGAACTAGCTTATTTAAGTGCTAATGATCCTGCCCACCTAAGACAAATGATGACCATATCCATACACAGATCCTTTTGACCCCCTGAGCCACCCAGGTGCCCCATACACAGATCCTTTTGAGTAAATAAACTTCCCTTCTACCTTTGTATTATAACCAATGTTTACGGTGAATATTTTTTGAAATGGATTTTATTAGCACTGACTTTTTGGATCACTTGGTTTTAACTGCAATAAAATGACAATGTGTAGTATCTTAGGAACTAGGATAAACACTGATATTTTACATTTAGATCATACTTTATAATTTGCAAATTAATTATACATATGTGTTTAATTTGCATGTGTATTCTCTCCCTCATTTGATTTTCACAATATAACTAATGGCTAGAGCAATTAAGTAACTTAAAAAAATTATCCCACCACAGCTTAGGCGTCTGATTTTACTTTCAGGTTCATTCCACCCTTGGAAACCACAACGATAGGTGCACAGGTCTACACCTACCAGGTACAAGAAATAGAACTTCCAAATATTTGGTAACTCAATAGAATTATAATTTAAATAGTATTATTAAGTGCCAAGGCTTTGCATCTAAAATTTATATTTTCTCCACTTAACTAAAAGACTCAACCTTTTCATAGTTCCAAAATCATTAAGTCACATACACAAAAGAAAAATTAGTCCTGATAAAAGAGGCTGTAATCACTTCAATTCATTCACAGGAAAGTAGAAATTACAACTACATGTAAATTCAGTTCTGAGGGGTGCCTGGGTGGCTCAGTTGGTTAAGCATCTGCCTTCGGCTCAGGTCATGATCTCAGGGTCCTGTCGAGTCCCGCATTGGACTCCCTGCTCAGCAGGGAACCTACTTCTCCCTCTGCCTCTGCCTGCTGCTCCCCCTGCTTGTGTTCTCTAGCTCTCTATCAAATAAACAAATAAAATCTTTAAAAAGTAAATAAAAATAAATAAATTCAGTTCTGGGACAGGATAGAGAGTGGAGCCTCAGGACCAATTAGTAGTTTGGGGCTATGCATGTTTTAAGTCAACTAATCAATAAAATATTTACCAAGTACCAGTGACAGAAAGCCCAAAATGAGCCTTAGGTGCTACTTATATAACTCTCCCCTAGTCAACTATGCCCTTGATCCACACATCAAACCATAATCACACACATATACACATGGAAACATACTTTTATGTTATAAATGGAAACATCTTATGGTAATTATTTCGAGCACATTTGTTTGTGTGACTTTTTGCACATATCGTCAGCACCATTAAGTGATGGTTTAAGATAAGGAATGGGCATTTTAAAAACCTCCACAGCTTTGGTTGGGGATGATATAATCTTAAAAATTGGTCTCTATATAAAGTGCATCAGAACAAAAGAACAATCGATAAACAGCATAATTAGCAACAGATGTTCAAAATACCCTTGGGTATTCACCCACAAAATTTATATTCTAATGCAGAAAGAGTTTATATGTGTTCTTTAAAGATTTCTGTCACTTCTTGAAAAGTCCCAATACTTCCGTTGAGAAAAACTAAAAAAATCCAACTCAAGGAGCAATTTTTGATACGTTCTTCTGACTGCACGTTTTTATCAAAAAATGCTTCAGTGTAAATGAAAAACACTGGTTTCTATACTTAGATTTCTGTTTCCCACATGAATAAACTACACATAAAGACGCTTCTATCACATTATCTTTCTAGTGTGGTTTTCCTTTAGAGCTTAATTGTTCTGCCTACACTGATAAAAATTGTAAGGTTGCGTTTGTTTCTTTTTTTTTCTGTTTTGATATCATTCCAGAAGATGGCCATTTTATAAATGTGACTAAGGGGGCCCGAACTGACACAGAGTCCTCTGCTTTAGCAGCAAGGGTTTAATTTGTTGTGTTAAAAAGAAACAAGCCTGCCTGAAAATTGGCCATCTCTGATAAAGGAAAAAAAATTTTTCTAAAATACATTCATTCATTCATTCACTTAATTGTTCAAATACCCTTCTATTCTTTTAAAAGTAAACTGTCGGATGAGACCCATTATCTATTTAAGCCACTTATATAGGTCAGCTAATATGGGCGATGCTTTTTTAAGCACCGTCTGACTCAGCATATTTCTGCATTTTGCTAACAAAGTAACAGTACATAATAATATTTTAATCAACTCCGAAGAACAATAATAGATCTGACTGTGGGGCTGATAATCGTCTTATCACACCCTGTGAAACCTAGCTCTAATATTTGACGGAGCCTCCATTACTGGGCAGTCCATTCTGAAAAAGGCCAACAATGGGAGAGAATGAAGTGGAGTGTGCGGTAACTCCGTATCTACATAAAAGAGATTAGAGGCGACAGCGTTCCATTTTACAGCTCAATCATATTGTGTTAGCATGCGCTTATCCGAGCGCGGACGAAATTGAAAGAGAAATAAAAAAGAGTCAGGCAGATAGGAACCAGAAAAGCGAGGCATGAGCAATTTCCAAGGATATAAAAGGATGCTAATGGCGGGGCCCTGTCATTCTTAAAAAGGGCTATTAGGGCACCATCATCTGTTCTTGTGCCCTTATGCTCTGCCAACTAAAGTCAAGCATTTTCTAAAGCCCTTGTGATCTTTTTTCTTCCATAGATAAAGTATGGTCATGTTTCCTAAGAACACACTTTTCCATTTATGTGATTTATTAAAGTAAGTCAACTAATTCGATTTACTGATAAAAAAAAAAAACACGCCATATGTATTTTCCTTCAATATTTTCTTTTGTTGAATTCTGCACTTTCTTATGTAGCAAAAGCAAGGATAGAAGAATCCATTCCTAGCAGTGCAGAGAGGCTACGGTCCTTGTCTGAGATGTTAAACTTAATTTTTGAACTGTGTGTGTGTGTGTGTGTGTGTGTGTGTGTGTGTGATGACACAAACTGAGAGCAGCATAGAGAGAGCAAAGGCTTTACATTTTAGTACTAAAGAAAGATTTCACTTTAATTTTAACAGAAGCTTTACACAAAGAGTTTTAAAGTTAAGACAAAGACGGGTGAAATTTCAGTTCTGACTTGACTTTAATTCAGGCTCTGACCCCAGTTACGAGCACTGGGTCATGTTATCAAGAACATGATTTTACTTCTATCAAGGCAGAAATGTGACCTTAATCTTTATATTCTCTTTGTCTCCCCCCCCCCCCCCGTCCCCCAACCTATGCTCCAAATCGCTGCTGCGTCCAACCTCCGGGAAGCCCGGGGATACCAGCACTCTTGACATCAGAGCACCCTCTTCTTCTACCTCCAAACAGGGTATGGCACGCTTATTATTTAACAATTTAAAAGAATTCCAGCTAATTCTTGTTTGGCTAATCCTTTTCTGAAAAGCCAAGCCACTCCTTGTAATCATTTAAACACCCTCAGGGTATCACGAACACCAGAGCTGTGAATCATCACTCCACAGTGACCTCCTCTGGCATCTGCTGTGGAGAGAGAATCACGTCAGTCTCCACCAATTCTAAGCCTCAGCTTAAGACTGAACACATAATAGTATAGTAATTGTTTCCACCACTGGAAATGCTGTTACTCATAGTTATTTAAAGTTACTGTCTTCACAAAAGTCACCAGAGCCCCTTTACTGTGACAGGTTCCTTTGTGAGCTGACATTTCTACTTAGACGCACAACTGGACCCACAAATTTATCACGGATGTTTCCTTACCAGAGAGCATGGTAAGCAGTTGCTGACTAGCATTGGTCATTATTAGGGGATGTCTGAGCAAAATTAAAATACTGGCTTAACAGGTCTCTTAATTCAGGGAGAACTTGCGCAGAGCTCCCTAAAATAATGGGTGATTTCAAGTCATAGCGACACAGTGTCTCAGGCGGTTGTTTCAGTAACACCAACACTACCATCACTCCTACTCAGAAGCGCTTCTCTCAAATGCTCCTGATTCTACTCTAGGAAGCAGTGTGGCTTTGAAGGCATCAGACACATTTGTGAATTTGTGTAAGGGTCGGGTCTTTACCTCTTATGCCTCAAATGTCCCTGTCTTTGAATTAAAGATAATAGGACTGGATTCCCGGATTAAAACAAGAGTTCTCAGTCGGGGATAATGGGCACCGTTCTGCCCACCAGAGGACACATGTCCATGTCTAAAGACATTTTTGTTTGTCACAACTCAAGGGTGCTGGTGATAGAAACCCAGGAAGCTGCTTGCTGAACATCCTACCAGGAACAGGACAGTCCCCACAACACAGGATGAATGGACCTGGTATCAATAGTGTCAAGGCTGAGAAACCCTGAGTTAGAATAAGGAAATTTTTTGTCCTTTTCTTTTCTTTTTTTTTTTTTTTAAGAAAAGGAGGGAGGGAAAGAAGAAGAAAGGAGAGCGAGAGAGGGGGGGGAGAGAGAATCTTAGGAACACTCCACGCCCAGCAGAGAGCCCAATGCAAGGCTCATTCTCACAACCCCGACATCATGACCTGAGCCAAAATCAGGAGCTGGATGCTTAACCAACCGACTGAACCACCCAGGCACCCCAGAATAATGACATTTTAAATATGCGAGTATAGAGGTGCCTGGCTGGCTCAGTCAGCAGAGGGAACAACTCTTGATCTCAAGGTTCTTGGTTTGAGCCCCACACTAGGTGTAAATATTACCTACAAATAAAATCTTTTTTTTTTAAATTTTTTTATTTATTTATTTTACAGACAGAGATCACAAGTAGGCAGAGAGGCAGGCAGAGAGAGAGAGAGAGGAGGAAGCAGGCTCCCTGCAGAGCAGAGAGCCCGACGTGGGGCTCGATCTCAGGACCCTGAGATCATGATCTGAGCCGAAGGACAGAGGCTTTAACCCACTGAGCCATCCAGGCGCCCCCAAATAAAATCTTTTTTAAAAATTTTTAAAAAATAAAATATGTGATTATGTACGTGCATGTGTGTACATGTCTCTATACATAAAGTAATGAAATATATAAATACAAATGATACATATTGACTATCTAAAGAAGTGTGGCTACTTCAACAAATACTAATTTTCTTCTGCTCTAAAACCTTCAGGCAACTCTTCATCTAGGTAAGTTTTCATACGTTATTTAAGCAAATTCGACAGTTCCCACTGCCACAATTCCCAAATGTCTTGACATCTTTTAGCATATCCTTTCTTATAGCCTTTCTTCTTTCCTTTTTTTGAAGTCCCATAGATGTGATTACAATCGAAATGTGATATCAACCATCCACACGATCAAATTTGCATCCTTCTCGTACATGTAGTAACCCTTGTTAAGTATCTTCTAAAGAACACACTCAAGCTCACCTCTTTAACTAGTTTTGACTTAATTTGGGGTGCTTTATTAGCAAACAGTGTAAGACAAAGTAGCTGGTATAATACAGAGTGATGTTTAAATTAGTTTACAATTTGCTTGGCCTCATCTAGAACTGCGCCGAACAAAGCCATTCAGAAATGTCAGCTGTGTTCCTAACCACTGTAACAAATTGTCGCCTGAACGCGGCACACCTAATGACTTCAAATTAGCTTCACTGCGATATCGCCTGACAGTTCGTTACGACTGTTAGCAACATAGCTGGCGTATCATGACCAAGAAATTGGTTTCAGTGTGGGCTGGGAAAGGGACTTCCATCAATTTGATTAAAGAAATTACTGTAGCATTCAAAGCATAAAGACAAACTAGTTTAAGGAGACAGAGGTAAGTTAACCGCACCAGAAAAACACTGCTCATCGTTCAAAAAGTTGTTTACCAACTACTTGAAGATCGAAGTTCAAACAAACACAAATAATTCAGGCAGACCGCCAAAATTCTCAACCCTTGAGACCAGGTATGTTTACTGAGGTTATTGAGCCGAGAAAGGAAAATAATCGGGTACTTGAAAATACTACGTTTAAGTTACCGTATGAGAAAGTTTATGATGTCCATTTAAGATTGATTTTTACCACCTGTGTATCAATTCATGGTAAATCTCTAACTGTGAACCAAAGCCGTGCCGGCAAATACAAGGAGCAAGTCAGTGTGAACCACCACCCTGAAAACACATGAGGGAGTCTTAAAAGGAAAAAAAAAGGCATATTAGATGTGTGCTGACAAAGACATTTTTTAAAGTGAAAAGAAAAAAGAGAAGTGTCTCCTTAGGAGAAAGCTCAGAATTTTAAGAGGGAGAAAGACACATTTTTTTTAAAAAGTTATATTCTCTTTATCTTATGTTGGCAATAGTACTACTGCCTATGAAAAACAAAAAACAGAAAAGCAGAGTTCAAGGTGGCACAGATAGAGAAAGGCTTATGGTTCCGGGAAGGTTAAGCAAAGCTCAAAATGAAGTATGATTAAAAACACATGTGAAGGTTGGGGCGCCTGGGTGGCTCAGTGGGTTAAGCCGCTGCTTTCGGCTCGGGTCATGATCCCAGGGTCCTGGGATCGAGCCCCACATTGGGCTCTCTGCTCAGCAGGGAGCCTGCTTCCTTCTCTCTCTCTCTCTGCCTGCCTCTCTGCCTGCTTCTGATCTCTCTCTGTCAAATAAATAAATAAAATCTTAAAAAAAAAAAAACAAAAACATGTGAAGGTTAAAAAAAACATAGTAATGACCAATTTTTAGATTTGCTTCAATACACATACTGGGAATTATTGCAACCTTTTCGTTTCATTTTTATTTATTTATTTTTCTTTTCAGAAAACGTACCTGGAATGTGCTTCGCCCATCCAATGATAACCACCAACTCCCGGTCGGCCAAGTCGCACAGGGTGGTGAGAGCTTTGATGTCACTGTCAGGGACAGTAGGGTCAGGCATGGCGTAGATCTTCTCCGGTTCCGCCACCAACAAATGTGAGACAATCTTGTTATCTGCAGGATCAGACCAGAGCACTACAAGATCACTAGTAGCACTATCCCGCTTTCCCAAACCCTAAAGTCTGCTGCGTTTTGACAAATAATTCCAATTGCCTACCACAAACCCCAGATACTCTGTTTCTGGTTCAATATATGCAGAGTAAACAGTGTACAGGCAAACTCAGAGGAAGAAAGAAGCCACCGCAGTTGTAAGAGAAGGCATTCCTTTCTTCTTCTCTGCTCTACCTGCCTTTCCTGGAATGAAGCATCTGTCCTGTAATGAAATTTTTTATAGCAAACAGAGAAGAGAAGTTAGATGCTTTCTGGGTTTGCTCTTTGATTCTTAAGTGGGATTTGGGAAAGCAAACTCAATAGTATACAACATCTTTCAACTAAAAATCCACAGTCAACCACTGAAATACAGAATATAATATGGAAGGCAAAGAACTAGCAGCGCCCAGAGTCATAATGGGCACGAAAGTCATTAATTGTCTTAATTCCTTCAAAGAAGAGCAAAGGTCAGAGCCCTTCTGCCTGGGTGAATTACTGACTATATAACTCTATCTCTGAGGGATGCATTAAATAGGAATGTCTCTCCTTTCTCTCCCTCCCCTTACGCTCAGCCAATCCTTCAAAAATAGCCAATATCTGTTTCCAGGAAAACACTCCTACCTAAATGTTACCATATTTTCTCTTTGGAGTGTCTAATTCTTTACTCCTTTATTTTCATCTGTTGTCTTTAGCTCATTCTCTGGTTCCGATTTATCTGTCTGAAATTTGTGATATATGTTTTTAAAATCCTTCATAAAATAAACACTAGAGACAAATGGAAAGCATCACATCAAATGTGTTTTATTGCTTAGGGGCATGTGAGAGTTTATGGAAGGGTTGTAAAGCCTTGCTAACGGAATGATTTTTCTTGTTGGCCCTATTCTCAATTTCTATGTGTAGCTTTAGATTTTCTACTTTCTTCTAAGCGAAGAGATACAAATGGGTAAGGATAAACCCAAGTATTTCAACGTTCTGTGTACTATTACTCTAGCAAACCAGGGCATTAGATGGGACTTTTGTGAGCAAAGCCAGTTCTCTTTGCATTTACTAGATAATTTTCCTTTCATTCTAAGTTTTTAACTTCTTCAACCCCAAATGAAAAGACCGCACATACCCTAGAACTGAAAACATAGCATTCCTTTTAGTCTTCTTTAACAAAATGACAAGGAGATTATCCAAGCTCTAATTAGCCATTTTTCTAATATTTTAACACTTTATTACTATGGCTGCTCTCTGAATTACATTTATTGCAAATAATCAACAGATAACCATTCATTGGCTTTAATATTCAATTATCACCAAATTGAAAATGCAGATTTGGGAGGAAATACTCCCAAACATCATATTTTGTAGGGAAAAAAATAAAATTAAATACAGATTCTTTCTTTTTTTTCCTTTAATTTGTAGGATCTGTGAAGAATGGCATTTGTTTCTTATATATGCTATGGAATCAACACCCTGTATTTTTAGTTACGCTTGGAAAAGTTTCAACTTTCATTGCTCTGACAATGCAACAAAACCTGTCAGCACCCGCGAGTGTGTCAGGATTAGACGAAAATGCAGTATTTAATAAAGGGCACACATAAATGTGCCCAAAGGAAATCCTGAATCTGGATCCTTTTGTCCTGGGAAGATGGTTACCTGTTTGACCCAAATCAATGGATACTTGACCGGAAGGGTCGGAGACATTTGGTGGAAGCTAAGAAATTCCCATCATTCAGAAAACAGAATAGCCGACAGGACCGTTTCTAGGTAAATCTTATTTAATGTTTCCCTAATTAGAATCAATAGAACCCAATTTCCATTCTTGGGCTTTTGTAGTACACAAGCAATCGGTCAGGGCCCAGAAATCTCCCTCAGCCACTTTCTCAGCAAAGCCTAGCCAAGTCTCTTGACACTTATCTGACAGGATCTGAAAATTAAGTTTTATAAATGTTTGTTACAAAAACACACTAATTGGATGGACTAAGGAAAATTAACACAGAGGCCTTGAGATAATGAGTAATGATTTATTAGGAGGCCTCTTTATCTCAGACAAATGGAGCTCACTGAAATTGCTATAATCTTCTGGAAGGTACTTGACAAGCCACTTCCCAATTTCTCAGGTTTACGCCGAAAACCATAGATGTCCCTCCATCAAATGGACGCGCAAACTGGGCCAGGGCTCGTTTTTCTCTCAGGAGAGGAAATTATCAATGGTTTCAGTCGATGCTCATGTAAAATGAATGAGATATGGGCAGTGTGTATGATACTGAGTCTAGGAAAACTAACCTCTAATGAAATTAAGCATTAGTGTTTATTGCGTTTTATTGTATTATCAGAAAGTTTCTTATTATAATGTGCAAAATCTGCTTAATGCAGTCCTAGATTGTATTTGCAGAATGCCAAACAGCGTATGCAGGCTGAGGAGAAGATGCCAGATTGGACAATTGAAGGTATAATCAACATAATGTTTTTTGGAAAGGCGAAAGGAAACTATGCCATATGTTCACTTAAGCTTTAATTTTATGTAAAACTGGTTGTTTTTCCTTTGACATAGCTAAAATGTCCTTTCATTTACATTTCAGGGTCTGTTTTATTTATTTAACAGATCCCCATATGCTCACATGTATGATGCACAGCAGCGACCCCTCCTGGGGAGTGGGAATTAGAAGCGGACGCTTTCTCTTCCCTTGAAAGCAGATCCAACATTGCCCGTGTGCCTTCCACAACCACTAGAATGCACCCTCCTCTGGTAGGTGCTGGTTGTGTCTTCTGAGACGGTGGAGCTAAATGCAAGAACTGATTGCATCAAGCACTTCACAGTGCCTCGTACAAACTCTGTGCATAAATATCCTGAAAGGCTAGTTCTGTTGCGGTAGAACTATGAACTGACTTTTCAGAAAGTGGGATGCAGTTATTGCCTCAATCTACATTCCAACTCTTTCTAGTTCATGACAAAGAGAATGGGGCTTGAGTTTTAGCAATGGAGCCATCATCCTTTCCAACTGCAATCTGGCATTATAAAACCACGGACTCTTTAAAAACAATTCATGATGCCCATAAGGGCATCTGAGATTGAACCATCAACCTGTGCTTGTTACCAGCAGGGCCTCTTCTTGTTTTAATCTATTGCTACCTAGTGTATTAACCTTCTTTAGCGTCAAATTAATGAGGCTCCTAATGTATTTTCTTTGGGAGGTTGAGCAGTCAAACTCATTTAGTTACTGAAAACTACAAAAATCACTTTCTTGTGAAATCTGAAACTAACAGCTCCAATGAACTAATGATTACAGTATGATCCATTTTATGTACCTCTGAAAATAAAGATAACCAGCAAATGTAAAATTCGCATTATATAAGCTGTGCCCTCATAGGCTTGTGCTTCTACAAAATGACTTGGTGGCAAAGGGTAAGGGAGAGAAACCCACAGGGGGAAAAAAAAAAGATAATTAGCCGAGTAGCTGTTGCTCCTCAAAGGCAATCCTTGGGAACACAGCCCTGGCCCCCCAACAAAGACAAGTCTCCTTGGAGTCAGTAGGGATGGGCGTGCCAAGACCGACGCACATAGAGCCAACGGAGAGGATTCTGTGTGTTGGAAAGCCAGACATGTCTGCTGTACTTACATGGCTTTTTGGCTGGCTGAACCAGCTGAGGGTTCAGGTAGGGGCTGTTCTCCGCATCTATTCTGCGCTTGTACTTCTGCCGACCTCCACGTACTCTGTCAAGACGCACCCCTGTGGGCAAAAACAGGCACTGGCTTACTGCTGAGGTAGCCATCTTTGAAACCAGTATACATACAGTATCACCCATTGGTGCTATGGAGACAGACATTAGAACACAGAATGGGCCAGAGGTATTGGAGGAATGTTTTTTTTTTTTAAAAAAAAAAAAAAGATGGCTAAAACAAAATGGCCAGGGGTTGGCAAGCACATCTGTAGAGCATGACAAACCTGAAACACATTTCATGCAAGGCCGTCAAAATCACATTTACACACCAAAGGAAAGGCACATTTCCATGGGACTTAACACAAAGAAATTGTTCCTTGATACTAGCCTCGTTTCTCAAATTAAAGGCAATGGCAATCCGTATCCTCTTTCCCAGTCACCCATGAAAGCTCACCGCAGACAAGTCATCCGACCCTCCCCGGTCTACCACGGGGTTCGCTATGGAACTGAATTGAACTGAAAGCACCTTCGTGCTGTGGAAAGCCGGAATTACACTCCGCAAGATGAGAGGTAAGGACTGTTCCCTAGTATCATGTCAACATGTCTCAGAGGAGGATGTTATTTACATTTTGGTGCACATGTGTATCTTCTTCCAAATGACAGAAAATGGGGAGTAAGTTTGGGCTGGACACCGGACAGAAAGAGGAGCTCCCTGAAAGATTCAGAAGGCCCAGCATGTCGAAGGCGGGCTGTGTCCGTGAGGCAGAGCTAAGGCTGAAGCCAGAAAAGGAGGTAGACAGGGAGTTACTAAAACTTCTTCCTAAAGAGTGATAGATTGGGTCAAGATACAGCAGGTTTTTGCTCACATGGGATTTAAAAGATTGAGGAAAGAGGCAAAACGGAAAGAAAGAAATAAAAATAAATGTTTTACAGATACTGGGGAGTGGTAAGAAGAGCTTGTTAATAACTTGGTTTCCAGTCTGTCATGGTGAAGTTCAGGCCAGGACCATACAAACCCTCACCTAATACAGAGCTTACTTTGGGAGGAAGAGCAAGACAGACTCACCGTGGTAGTACCTTAACTGACAAAACGGTGTAACATTATCCCTTAATAAATTCAACCAAGTAGTTCATTGTACATGGTGTTTCCCAAAATGTTTAGAAAACAGATTTGGTTCCACAGCATCATTGGTATTATTATTTTCCTGAAAGGGCTCTCAGAGCCTTTATAATGCAAATGGCCTCCGAAAAACTCTCAAAAGGAGATACAGCCTATGCAGTGTTTTGCAAACCAATTTCACCAAAGATCTGGTCTCAGGAGTATTTATGACTATCATGTGGAATGCGTGAATTGTGGGTTCTCTGAGTGACGCGACACAGTTTGGGAAATGCGGACACAGTTCTACATGAACCCTGAAGTGAACACAGACACTTGCATGGTAAGGATTACTGTTCCAGCACGAGATAAAGTAAAACACAATTTTTCATATTATCTTAATAATACGGCTTTAAGAGTTGATTATCTTTTAGCGGAACACGGAAATACACACTTGGTTGTAGAGAAAGCCTGAACTGTCACACCGAAATGTCAGAGCAGTATTTAAATGAAATCAGGAGACAACTTCAAGAGCAATTAAGTAGGCTTTGACAGCAAATTTCACAAAATAAAGACATTAGTACAGTGCCTAAGTATTTACTAAAAATAGCGCATGAGAGTCACGAAGAAGCTGTATTTCCTTACTGCTGTTTTTAAACACTTTCTGCCTACAGTAGGGCTCTGTTCCCTTGTTCATCTGATTTCTAGAGTACAAAACTGGATGGCGAACAGACGGCCTAACTGGGATATCACACTTTGTCCTATTAGGATGCCAATTTCATAGAGATGAATCAAACGTAGAGAACAAAGAACAGAAATATTTAATCAAAATGGTTAAAATACTGTAAATCAAACACCGTAACTGAAGATTCTACCTCTACTGCACTGGGCAACACATAGGTTTAAACTGCAGTTTCTCATTAGTAGGAATATGTGCAAATGATACGCTGAGTTACAAAAGAAATACCTATCGATAAAAAAATGAAGAGTGTTGAGAGGGGGAAAAAAAAAGATTAAAAATCACTAGACAAGAATATTTTCTTGTCTTACCCTGGTGGGTAAGTCATTAAGCAACTGCCTTCGGATCAGGTCATGATCGTAGGGTCCTGGGATGGAGCCGGACATCAGGCTCCCTGCTCAGCGGAAAGCCTGCTTCTCCCTTTCCCGCTCCCCCGGTTTGTGATCCCCCTCTCGCTGTGTCTGTGTCAAATAAATAAATAAAATCTTTAAAAGAAAAAGAATATTTATATTTGATTTTAATTTAATATTTAATTTTTAATTTAATATTTTTAAATTTAAATAAATTTAAATTAAATTATAATTTAAATTTTTAATTTAATATTTAATGTAATTGTTTTTAAGTGCTATTTTATAGAAAATTTCTCAAGCTATCTAGTCTAAAATCCTTTGCCTTGCATATATCAAAATACAATATGTATCATCAATTTACATGTACCTGTCAGCTAGAACCACAGTCTGCAATAATGATGTTGTGAAAAGATTAAAGGCTCCCCTTTTAATGTTTCCAACTATAATAGCATAATAATTTATTCCTAAATATTAGGTGAAGAATATGTTTAAAAAATAAAGCAGGGGCACCTGGGTGGCTCAGTGGGTTAAGTTTCTGCCTTTGGCTTAGGTCAGGATCCCAGGGTCCTGGAATCAAGCAGGGAGCCTGCCTCCCTCTCCCCGTCTGCCTGCCTCTCTGCCTACTTGTGATCTCTCTCTCTCCCTGTCAAATAAATAAATAAAATCTTAAAAAAAAAAAAAAGATGGATATAAAGACAGTATCCTTCCTGAGGTTTTGCTGTAATGGTCCAATATTACATTTACAAAATATATTAATATGTTTGGATATTATACACATGCATTATTTAAATATTTCATAAACCTCAAAATGCCAAGGAAAATAAGGAGCTGTTACTGTGTCATTGTTTTGTTGAAATATTACTGTATTACTTTATTGATACATATTTTGCATCATGATCATTTATTAAAAATCTGTCCTCATGGAGTATAACAGTCTAACTTGCCTCAGTTCTAAGGGAAACAGACCAAGGTATGATGGAGAGGTAAAAGAGAATTCAAAGGGTACAAGCGAAATAATGATACTCATTTGACATCTAAGTGATTTATAGAAGTATTTGGTATCCCATTCTATTTCCTGCTCATCCCTGTCATTAATAATGTCATTTTAGATATCATTTTGGAATAGATACAGAATCGAATCCAAATTCTACCAAAAATGAGGACACTATCACTGAGTTTAGCTGTAAGTGCACAATACAAACTGAAGCAGAGAACTGGTAATGACCTCATTCACTGAATGCATTTAAAAGTCTCCAAACAGTTTAGCAGACACAAAGAAAAACAAGAGTATTTATGATCAGGACCTGGGAACCCAGATTCGCCCTAAAGAGACATCAATCGGGGCACCTGGGTGGCTCAGCGGGTTAAAGCCTCTGCCTTCAGCTCAGGTCAGGGTCTCAGGGTCCTGGGATCGAGGCCCGCATCGGACTCTCTGCTCAGCAGGGAGCCCGTTTCCTCCTCTCTCTGACCTCTGACTGCCTCTCTGCCTACTTGTGATCTCTCTCTCTGTCTAATAAATAAATAAAATTAAAAAAAAAAAAAAGAGAGAGAGACATCAATCGAATCCAGGTATTTCCACCAAAGGCGATGAAGCCTGTCTCTTCCCTTCTTCAGTCTGTTGAAAGACAAACCATTTCTGTCTCGACTTTACTCATAACCAGTTTTGAAAAAGTTGGAAAGTAAGATTTCTCCCAGGAAATAAGATACCCGCAAGGTTCCATGTGTGACAGGATTGGAAGTTAATTAAGGCAATTGGACTTTCTAGTCATGTGGAGACCCCTATTATCTTTTTTTATTTTAAATAAAAGATTTTAAGAGTTGGCATTACGGACCAAGTACAATGTTTCAGATCCCTTCTTCCTTCAAATACTGCATGTGCCTGCATTGCCACAAGGGTATTACAAATCTTCTACATTGTCAGAATTTACAAAATTGAGAAAGCAAGAGTAGGGCAAGGAGGAAAAAAATACGTTGTGAGGCAAATAAACGCCAAGAGAAGTAAAACAGTTCAGCTGCGGGTCTTCTTAGGTCAGCTCATTTTAAGTCTACGTTTTATGCCCAAATGCAAATTTTTACAATATTATATAGTCCAAAGTCAAAAGTATTTTTCACATTTTTAATAGCACAAAGTTAGAGGCATTTCATAGGATAATAAAAGATCTCCCCTTCAGAGAATTATACAAGGGTACCCTAGCCTACTTTTCTAAATTAAAGACCAGCCTTTTACAATGTTGTTCCCAAGCAAAGTTTTGCTCAAATGATTAGTTACATAGACCCCGGAATATCGAAGGTGCAGACAGTCATGTTAAAGTGATAATATTTTTTAAGAGAGAGTGACTTTTTTGGAAGATTATTTAATGAATACTAAATAGTTGTATTAAATAAATGTTACCACACGTGGCTTGTAATTGAGTTTTTGGGATGCAACTGGAGAAGCAAGGCTTCTGAAACAAGCAGGTGGAGAGGGTGCGAACCCTCCCCTCCGCTATGGGCCTTCCTGATTCCGCAGTTCCCTTCTCTGCAGAAGGAAACACGCTCCTTCCCTGTGGGCAGAGAGGTACCGAGCAGCCCCTGGAATTCTCCGGAGACTCTTGCGGGGGATCCATCACCAACAGAGGACAGAGAAAATCCCTTTGAGGAGCTGCAGGAAAGGAAGCTAAGGCAGATGAGCAGTATCGGATACAGCAGAGGGTAATTTAGCGGGGGGCCCCTGATGGGGTTCTCCTTCGGGACAACCTCCTAAAAGAGCATCCCAGTATAACCGGAAGTATCGTGCATATTTATAGGCTGCTCTCGAGGGGATGAGTGAAAATTATTTGTATATTCACACACATACCCCAGGGACAATTTAATCATATTAAGTTGTTGAGGATCATGTGAGAAAATGAAACACACCAACCCCTAGCTACCCTCAACAACCATGGCCCCCTTCTCAAAATAGACAGTGACAATTGTTCACTCTGGCTTCATGGCTTAGTCCCTCGCTTCCTGATTCAGCAGTCTCTTGACTCCTCATACCTACATTTTCCTCCCAAGCCATGTCTTCATTATTAATTGAATGAATCAATCTGTGCAAGAAGTGTCTTGGAATATACAAGAATATCAGCCAGTGACTAGCAGTCATCGGCTGTCAAGAGCTTATTACAGTCTAGGCAACGGGTTAATTGTTTTTACGTATATGAACCCATTTAAGCCTTAGAGCAATCCTATGGGGCGGGTGCTATTATTATCCCGTTGCACAAAAATGAGAAAACCAGAGCTTGCAAGAGGCAGAGCCAGGGGTGGGGGCTGGAAAAATGGCTGCAGAACCCACATTCTTTTTTTTTTGTTTTGAGATTTTGTTTATTCATTTGACAGAGATCACAAGTAGACAGACAGAGGCAGGCGGGGTGGCGGGGGTGGGGGGAGCAGACTCCCCGCCGAGCAGGGAGCCCGATGCGGGGCTCGATCTCAGGACGCTGGGATCATGACCTGAGCCGAAGGCAGAGGCTTTAACCCACTGAGCCACCCAGGCGCTCCAGAACCCACTTTCTTAAGCGCCATGTTTATATAGCCTTCCTGTCGTCAAATTCGATTTTTGGAAAAGAGCATTTGGTATTTACTCCAAAAGCTAGCAGTGCAGGCAGATAAAAACGGACTGTCACAGTAAAGGATACTGGGTGACCCAACAAAGGGTCCACATGGGGAGGTGGGCAGAACACTGGTGGGGGGGGGGGGGGGGGAGGACTGAGCACGCTTACTCAAACTCAAGGGAAGGGCCAGTGATTTTGCATCACTCCATGAAGGGGCACGTGACTTGAAAAAGTTTACAGCTACGAGAGTGTGGACAAACCAAAAATAATAAAAAGATTTAGTTTCTCTGCTTTTCTACTGAGGCAGCGGCCCCAAGACATTCATCTCCTTCCTCCTTCGACTGCTACTGCAAATGAGACAAGCCTGTCCGGCCTGGGCCACAGATGCAGAGCAACGTTCTGGCTTCATTTTCAGCTCAGGAGGGAGGCCCAGACAACAGCGGCTTTTCAACCAGACACCCCGGGCCTGGCCGAGGCTTACGTTTACTTCCGCTGGAGTATCGTGGCCACAGTTCAGGAACTTTAGAAATGGCCTGGCTGCCAGTGGAAACGCTCTAAATTGGACCGCAATAAAAGGAGAAATTCACTCGAGGAGAGAAAATGCATATCCGTTAGGTGGGCTCTTTTTTTAAACTGAATCCTTAGTCACTAAAAGAGATAAAAGCCATGACTCACATTAAAGCTTCCTTGCTCTACAGATGAATTAACAATTAGCAAGGGGAAGTCTTTCGTTTGGGTCTCCGGATAGCTATCTGCACTATTAAACATGTGGGGCTTGCATAGCAAATTACAAAGGCTTCCCTCTGTTTCAGATTCAAGGTGCGTCCAAAATCCATCTGCCGATCTCTGCCCATAGGACATCCACCTAAAGACGTTCCTCCTTCTTTTTTTTTTTTTTTCAGGGTTCACGTGATTCACAATCCTTGCCTGGTTCAGAGGCATGTGCTAAATTCATAATCTGGATTGGAGCTGAAATCAAAATGATAGAAATTGGAAATAACCATCGACAAAATATTTTGCAGGGGAAATATGCCACCGGGGGTCAAGTTGCTTCATCTGAAGCATGCAGCCCTCATCTATGACACATACAAGTACAAATTAGGTCATCTGCAACAGGTGACAAGTTTTAATTGAATGTCTTCTGTCTGCAATTCTGACAAAAGGTGAATGGAAATAAATGAGTCTGGCAAGACGGCCCTGAGCCTTACAATACCCAATATCTCATTATTTTTAAACAGCTATCTATAAACTGATGCTGACAAGCCCTGAACCTTTTATTTCTGCTCAAGATGAGGTAGCTGTGAAGGGGAAAAAAAGAGAGAGAGAGAGAGAGAAAGAAAAAGGGGCATCCAGAACATTACATTAAACATGCAATACCTACCATTATCACTTCTCCAATGTAATTAAAGGAAATCTCCTATTCAAAAGGCACTATTTCTTACTTTGCTTCATGTCAGAGAGAGAGAGAGAGAGGGAGAGGGAGTGAGGGTGCTTGGCCTGCACTTACTAAACATAGAGACAACCTTTAAAGACAAAAAGAAAATTTTCCCTTTCTTGCTTTTTGCCTGTTAAAAATTTCATAAACTATTCAAAGAGCTATTGCTGTGACTTATGCCTATCTAAACTCTATTTCGTCTTGTTACTATTTAATACCAGTGACTCTTCCCTTTATCCTTTTCGAAATTGCCTTTTCATATTAATAAAGTTATGAGTTAGTGGGTAAAGACATGGAATGTGGCCGCACATCAACATCAGGAAAAGTGATTCTACTAATTCACAATTAAATGTGACACCGGCAGCAATAAGTTTAACACAATAATAACAGTAACAACAGTGCACAGCACCCCATGGGGATCTCTGTGTAAACAGAAGCACAAATATTATTTATGCAAAAATTCAATGCCCTGTAAAAATGAATTAAATATGAAATCAACCAAGCTGGGTTACAAGTTGCTGGGTTGAGAGCCAGAGTCACTTAGTTTCCATTCAAGGGAGAGGAATACAGAAGGAGGAGTATATGACCAAAAAAGCAGATGTCGATTTCGAAGAGAATGTAGTTCTGGGGGCTGGGGCGTTGGGAAGCGAAAATAGGGAAAGGTGGTGGTGAGTCTGGAGGTCATTCGATTTCATTAGGTGTTATTCTAGATCAGATGGGTACCCAGCAAAGAGCTTTTGAAGCTCAAAAGACAAGCTCATGGTATTCTTCGCAGAGGAAAACTTTAAATCCTGGCCAATTTCTTAGTAACTCACCAAAGGTTTAATAAATGTACTACCAGAATCAAGCAGAGATGCTGAGAGCCGATTATACAATACCAAAATGACATATGATGTTTAATAATATTTTTCTGGCCATGTTATTTTGGTAATAATTGAGATTCAAAATAAAGTACATCCCATACAAAGAAACATAATATACAGATATCCAGATCATGTAAAAAAAAAAAAAATTCTACACCTAGCTCATGAAATATGTAGGGAAAAAAAAAACCAGCTCGCGAGATTAAATGTTAATGTAATATTAATGTATATGTGCCCAAATCTCACACCAGTGAGAACTATTCTTGTGACACTGAGAACATTCATTTCTTATTTCTTGTGACACTGGGCAGCAATAAGTTTAATACAATAATAATAGTATTAACAACACACAGCACTCCACAGGGGTGCTCTGTATAAACAGAAGCACAAATACTATTTATGCAGAATTCAGTACCCTGTAAAAATGAATTAAGTATGAAATTAAACAAGCTAGTTTTCGAGTGGCTGGGATGAAAGCCATGGTCACTTTCTTTCATTCGATGGGGACGAATTTAGCAGAGTCTAACAGCTCTACTCTAGGTCTTCAGTGGAGTCAACAAGTTTCATGGGCAGAATGTTTGCGCCTCACCAAAAGTCCTATGTTGAAACCTAATCCCCAGTGTGATGGCATTGGCAGGTGGAGCATTGGGAAGGTGATGACGTCACAAAAGTGCAACCCTCAGGATGGGATTTGTGCCCTTATAAAAAAGACCCCGGAGAGCTCTCTCACCCCTTCTGCCATGTAGGACAGAGAAAAGAGGGCCGTCTATGAACCAGAAAGCCCCCACCACACAGTAAATCTGCCAGTTTCTCCATCTTGGACGTTTCAGTTTATAGTATTCTGTTATAGCAGCCCATAGGGACTGAAACAAAGGAAAGAACACTAAAAAGGAATCAGAGAGCTCATCTACAATGAGTTGACGCAGGGTCCGATAGGGACTAAAGAGAATACGCTTGTTTCCTTCCCTTCTCAACAAACTCCATATTCCACCACTGACTCCCTTTTACCTGACAGTTGTGCCATTAAATATGTGAGGCAAGTTAATGGAAGAAAAGAAAGGAAAAACAAGAGTGAGTATGAAAGCCGGCATGAACCTTGTAGAAATGCAAAAGTAGAGAACACACGCATGTAAGAATCATCAGAGAACATTCCCACTTGCCCTTGGTGCCAAGATGTTCGCAGCAGCCCATGGCCACCCTGGGCCCATTTTCAAGCTAAACTTATTCTCCCTCGAAGTTGACAAATTAGACTGTTGAGGAATTTAAGACCTCATGAGAAAAACTGGGGTAGAAGAATCATGAGTGACAGTGATAACAAGAAAGCATCTTTATATGAATGACCCACTCACTAAAATTAAATAAAGACAAATATTAAAAGACTATCAATAGCAGGGGCACTCGGCTGGCTCAGTCGGTGGAGCGTGCAACTCTTGATCTCAGGGTTGTGGGTTCAAGCCCCACACTGGGTGTAGAGATCACATAAAAAAAATCTTAAATTGGGCGCCTGGGTGGCTCAGTGGGTTAAGCCTCTGCCTTCGGCTCAGGTCATGATCTCAGGGTCCTGGGATCGAGTCCCGCATCGGGCTCTCTGCTCAGCAGGGAGCCTGCTTCCTCCTCTCTCTCTCTCTCCCTGCCTCTATGCCTACTTGTGATCTCTATCTGTCAAGTAAATAAATAAAATCTTTAAAAAAAAAATCTTAAATAAAAAAAAAGACTATGTTAAAGTAATGTTTCTGGTGCAATTAATTTCCATTTATCATCTTTTCATCTCTTGAATACTTTCAAAATCTCTGTCCTACATGGTTTGAGCAAGATGACTACAAACTCAGTTTGATTTGCTGCAGACAATATACATATAAAAAGGGAAAAAAAACAATTTTACATCCAGTTTTCGAGCCAAATGTTCAGTGATGTATTTCGTTCACTACACTGAGGATCTAGGTTTTAATAAGGAATTACTCCAGGCTCAAGTTTAATTGATAAATAGTGCTGAAGACTTGGGGGAGAAGTATACATAAGGTAAACACATCAAAATGTTCTGTCAAGTAATAAATAGAGACGTGCACATTTGGAGAGCCAATAAGAAAAGTGTAAGGTTATTTTAAAAAATTTTTTAAACATTTATTTATTTGAGAGAGAGAGAGAGAGAGCGTGAGCAGGGATAGGGAGGGGGGAGAGATTCTTGAAGCAGACACCCCACTGACTGTGGAGTCCGACGCAGGGCTCGATCCCAGGATCTTACGATCATGACCTGAGCTGAAATCAAGAGTCAGATGCTCAACTAAGCCACCCAAGTGCCCCAAGAAAACTATACATTTAAAGTGTTATGGCAGGGATAGACCCTAGCCTGTACTTTTATCTCAAATTAGCATGTGTGAAGAGTGTGGAAAGAAATAGAAAACATGAATGATATTTCCAGATGCCAAATACACTGGGTCTCAGCTGAAGAAGCCTAGGCCTGGGTGAAGTGGTGAATTTCCTGACAGACTTCCTGTGTAGGGATGCTACGAGACGAGGTAGTGGGGTGTACTGCCCCATACGCACGTGGTCCACAATGTTAGGAGGGATCTTTAAATCCTAAAGTGTGCCGAGAAAAGACAAACACACTCGTCCCGGCACAAGGCAGCTCAAGACGAGATTATTATATTTTTGAAACACCGCCTGGGCTCACATCAAACTTCAAAATGTTTTATTTATTATATGTATCCAGCTTAATTCCACAACAAACTAAGGGCAGAGAGCAGGGTGAGAAATGACATTCTAAGTCCAACAGTTTCAAGTGGTCAAAAGTGTTTCTGATGTATGTTTTAATGGTATATTAGTCCTTATCATACATGAAGGATACATCACATGTTTTCCGCACATTAGGCATTCCAAAGTACTAAGGAAATGAATAAGTAAATAAGTTAATAATATGCTTTATTGCTATGTAATAATTGTTTTTTTTCCCCTATCTTTTGGTTTGTTTTTAATTCTTCAAAACCTTGAATGGACCCACAATGTGATAGAAATCTCTCGTCAATCATCTCAATAGTTCTGGTTGCTTGTGTTCTTCTCAAGGAGCTAATATAGTATAACTTTACAAAGGTATAGAAAACTTTAAAAGACAACAAAATAGCCTGAATCATGGAAAAAAGGAGCCACTAAAAGGTAGGATATCAGAATTAATTTTTGTATATTCATCCCGGACAACATGAGAAAAAAAAATAGCATTTGGTTTGCTGGGGAAAACCTCAAGATAGATACGAAAAGTTACTAATGAGAATTACATGTAGCTACTGAATATTGAGCAAAAAGACCATCGATCCGTACAGTTGGGAAATTTGACAAATGAAGAAAACCGTTGTCTTTCTGAGACGTTTTTATTGCCCTCCTGCCTGGAAGCAGATGAATGCGTGTGATCACATGTGAAGCTCTCTTCCAGTTCTAAGATTCTATGAATGAAATGGTGTGTTTAAAAAGATGGACTTGACCCACAGATTCAGAGTACGACAACTGCTTGGCAGTTGGAAACATCAACATACTTCATATCTTAAATCAGGGAAGACCAGAGCCAAATGGAGAACATTAATGAGCCAGAGGAGCAGTGGGCTTTCTGGCACGGGTCTTCACATTCCCCTCATACTGACCTTGGCCAAATGCATTTCCTTTTGTTCTTGACAATAATAAAGCAAATAAAGTGCCCACGTTTGAAAAATGCTCCTAGCTTATTACTGCATTAGGAAAAGATCAATGCCTGTTGCACATCACTGTGGAGAATGAAGTATGGAAAATCATAAACAGCTTCAGATTTGTGTGTATTTTACAACAGAGAGACTACATTATGCGAAGGGGAGGAGAATATGACCTAATAATGGATATTTTGAAAGCAACCAAGGAGTAGTTAAGGGCTACTCTGTTATTTAACTAAATTTCATCTGGAGTTTAAGAATAAAAACATATTTGACTAAATATGACCAGAGTTCAGTCAACAGATCACAGTGGCTAAGGTTTCACCTCTACTTCCATAGGCACCCATTTCTCAGAAATTATAGTGGATGTGTGTGTATGCACATGACAGACATGCACACCCATATAGGATACTTCATCTAGAGAAAGAGAGACACACAATGCTGAATAGATAAGCTATTATTCAGTTTCTTTATTTTCCTGATAAAGGTTTGGCTAGTCAAATGATTCTGTGAGAATTTTTAATTTGCAAAATTTTTCCATCCAAACTCCGTTTGTGTGAGTATATGGCTATGTACATCGGGAGCTGCGAATTCAAACAACTACGTAGGGTAAAAGGGTTGTGTTTTGTTTTTTTTTTAAAATGAGGGGTGTGTACATACCGTGGTGAACGAAGAGCATTAGCATTTGGCTCATGGATATACCACTAGCCCTTACCAGTACCCACGGGACAGTGCCTCGTGCTAGGCGGAGGCACCATTGGACACGAATCTGCTGTTATCAGAGTTCCCATTTCCAAAAGAAGCCAGCAATCTGGTTCTTACATAAAGTCACCCAATATTTAAGTGTTCACACATTTTTTTGCTATCTGATAACCCCCCAGTCTGCTAGTTTACAGCTTGGGTCTACGTTCTTTTACACAGGGGCCAAGAGTCCCTAATTCCCCGAGAAAGGCCAACTCTGACAACTGGCCAGTTAAACTGATCCTATCACAAGCTGGTAGTTATCTAGAAATTATCCTTTTATTTTATGTAGGCCCTCATTATATGAGCATAAATTGAATTGCCTAACTCTTTAAGTTATTCCATAGGCTACACATTGAAATTCTAATTTAAAAGCACTGTTTAGCAGGGTTTCGAGGAAAACAATAATGATGTATAAGATTTAAGGCGTTTTCATTAGAAATCATTTCAAACAAGAGTAAAAATTTAATCACCTATGTCCATGCATGGCACCTGTCATTTGGAAATACTGACATGTTTTGATTCACATAAGCCCTCTTTAAGAATCTCTTGTTAATCACAGATCTCCACGGTTATTTTTTGTAAATGGCAGCAAAGGCTTTCTTTAAATTCATCGGTTATGTTTACTAAATGTTCTTTTCACTTTTGGAAGGAACATCTTTCTGCCTAGTAAAATCTGTTGGGAACTGCAAGTCAATTCTTGTAATACAATTGGTGCATTTTCCTTGTCACTAAGGTTATATCAAATGCATCGTCTTTGGGAATTAGCTGACGGAGAATCACTTTTCTGTTGGCTTCCACCCTTTCTCCCCCAACTTCTTGCATGATATGGAAGAGAAAGTCCTTGAAGTGGCAAAAGAGTAAGATGATGCTGAATGCTTTTTGGAACAGTCTTACTAGGAATTAGGTTGTAATAGTCATTTCTCCGGGTTAGTAAATCATAGAGTACAAAGGCCCGGAAGATGTTGCTAGAATGGAAAGCGGAAGGGGGTGAATATAGGTGGGAGATGGCCAAGATAGTGTGACTGTCTAGCAAAATATTGTAGAGAAAACAAAGAGAAAGACAGTTAATTTGAAAAGCCTTGAGTGTTTAAAAACAAAACAAAACAGCAACAACAACAACAACAAAAAAACCCAGAACCTTTAAGTTTGAAAGAAGATGGTAAAAAAAAAAAAAAAAAAATCACTTTTCTATTAACTGTTATGAAGTATAGGCAAGGATATCATGAATAATTTCCCTACACTAAATAACATATTACAAAGGATGAAAAAGTGAGTCTCTGAATGGGCCATGACCTGTGGCTGGACAACCAGCACTAGGTCTCAGACCAACATATCACGCCGCCAAGATCAGTAAAAATACGGACTCACTGGTAACCGAGGAAAGCCAGCTGTGTACATCTGATGAACTACATGGTTATTCCCTTCCTCCTGTTTATACCAAGTCACCCTAGCAATACGGGCCTCTGACAGAGAGGTACCGGCTTCCTCTGATGTCATGAATTTCAGAAACTCGCTTTATAAAGCCTCTTATCTCTGCTGCCATCAAGAGACTAGATAGAAAGCCCTGGAACTCATCATCATCATCGCCGTGCCCTTATCAGTCAACAGCGTTGCTGCTGGGCAGCAGGAGACATCCCCTCCACTGAAATGGGCTTCCTGGTGGCCCTCCCAGCGCTCAGTCCCTGCTGGCCAAGGAAATGAAAGACCGTGAAACTGGACCCAAACCTTCACCTGGCAGGTAAGAAAGCAGAGCCCCTGGTCCGCCAAAGCAGCCTGGGAGCTGACGTCAGTGTTAAGTAACATTCCCATCCCAACGCTGAGACTGGAAAAAAGGATGATACTGAGATTCGGTAAAAAAGTTTTGGAGAGTCCTATATCTTAATTATGCATGCATTTAAGCATACCCTAAGGGAGATAGTCAACACAGCCAAGGATTTATGTGCTTTGGGGCTAACAGTAAAGTCATCCTTCCCTCTCGTTCTCCCTTACTTTTCCTGCCTGCGCAACCAATTTAATTTTTTATATATTCACACGCATACACACATACATCTGTATTATGTATATATGTCTAGGACTGATCAGCTCTTTCTAAATTAAATTCTATATTTTTTGTAAATCTGTGTACTTGTTTTTAAAAACTTATAAGTTATAGATGGGAAAATGTAAATACATCAGTAAACCCTTGTGAATATTCCTTGCATAGCCAGTATTCAATTATGTTACAGATTTCAAATAATTTCCCAGACATCATAAAAAATCTGCATATCCTTTTAAAATCTGCACATCGCTTCTACATGTATTCTACTTGCTATTTATAAGGTTAAAAAAAAATAAGATAAGCCCTGTTTTCTGGTACTAAGATGGGCAGAGTAGAACTTAGCTCTAGAATTCTCTAAGATCTCTCCATCACATGATTTACTTTTGCTGCTGAGGGTATGACTCAAGAGTAACAACGTGATAGAGTAGTTTTCGGACCAGTCATATGGTAAGTACTAGACAGTAAAATGTTCCAGATCTCATGGCACAAAAAATATTCAGTAAAAGTTCATCATTAATAATGATGAAAATAAAAATAAGTGGAATTATTTTAATTATTGCTTCTAATAAAATGAAAATTCAATTCATCTACCAACACACAGTCAGCCAAAAATCAGGACAAATTTAAAAAGTTAAATACAATATGGTAGAGGCCTGGGACTGAGGTGGAAAAAAAAAATCAGCAAAAAATACTACTCAGTATTTTTTATGTTTTCCTCGTGCATACTATGGATTTTCTTTCTCAACACTGAGGTACAACTTAAAGAAAATGGGAAAATAAAGAATATGGCATTAGCTCTGTAAATCTACATAATCACATATATCAAACCGCTAACATGTTTTGAATTTTCATGTAAAGTCTTTAGCGTAGGATTGTACCAAGTATTCTACTATCTCTAAATCTGAGTTATATATTTCCTATTTAGGAGAATGAGGTGGACAGATCTGAATTTAGAATACATAATTTGTAAAATTTCTCTTGAAATCAAGTTAGGCACAGAAACAGAGAATAAATAAATCCTAAAATATTCAAATATTCACTGAATAAATAAATGGGGGGGGGGAAGAAACCAGATCTTTGAGGGAAAAAAAAAAAAAAAACTTTTAAAACGTAGGATGTTAAGTACTTCAAATAATTAGGAAAGAGATGTTTGTGAACAGCTGTGCATAAGTAACATACTACTTTTGAAAAACGTGGTGCTATTCAATAATGCAACATAAACAGGAATAAAGGGCTGACTATATAAATGTTCTCGATCCCAATAATTGAAGCCAATGAAAATACGTAAAAGCTTGCTTTTTAATATTTAAAAAGTTCTTTTACTTTCTAAAGAAATCCCTGTAACAATATTACACTTTTCATATAATGCAACATGAATATATACAAATGACAATTCACAACCAGAGTAACATTTCTTTACATTAAGAATTTTGAAATCTTCATAGTTTTTCTTGTTTCCTGTAGGGCATAAGGTTAGTTTCTGAAGCTGCCTGGGTATAAGCTTCCTTATCACAAACCTCAGGACAGTCTTTCCAGGACTCTGCAGTAAAAATTCTTTAAAAGTATTTATTTATTTATTTTTTTTTTTTTTTAAAGATTTTATTATTTATCTGACAGAGAGAGATCACAAGTAGGCAGAGAGGCAGGCAGAGAGAGAGAGAGGAGGAAGCAGGCTCCCTGCTGAGCAGAGAGCTGGATGCGGGACTCGATCTCAGGACCCTGAGATCATGACCTGAGCCGAAGGCAGCGGCTTAACCCACTGAGCCACCCAGGTGCCCCTCTTTAAAAGTATTTAAAAGGAAGGTTCCAAAGATATTTTTGCCATAGATGAAACGACATTTTGAAAAGCAACAGTTAATGTTTTCTTTATAAAGCAAATTACTGGCAAAGTTAAAAAGGTACATTAATTTTAGTCAGTAGAGGGATGTGTTAATTGTTTTTAAAATGTAATCTGTAATAATGATAAAACTATTAAGTGAAATCACAGCAACTCTCTCAACTTCAACATGCGCAAGGAAGCTGATCATCACCTAAGGAACTTCTGGGTTTCCAAAATCTTCCTTTATCAGCACTTCCAAAATACTTGATTTTTTTTTTAAGATTTTACTTATTTATTTATTTAAAGAGCAGGGGGGAGGGGCGGAGGGAGTAGAAGAGAGAGATCTCAAGCAGAGTTCGCTATCAGTGTGGAGCCAGACATGACCCCGAGATGATGCCCAGAGCTGAACTCAAGAGTCAGCCGTTCAACTGACTCAGTCACCCAGGTGCCCTAATACTTGAGATATGTTTTCCTACTTATATCTCCTATGTCTGATGTCCAACTAATACCCACGTGATAACTGAAAGTTTAATAAAAATATATTATTAATACTTCCCTATGAATTGGTATTATAAATCTCACATGTGTGTATATATATATGTACACATACATATATATATATGATAAACTGGCAATGGAAGTAAAATAATGGTACATTTAATGTTAAATATTTAGACATACATTCCACAGAGTTCTGGGCAAGAAAACCATTTTTGAGGATTTGTAAGTCATTTTACAATCCCTCATTTTGTTTCAAATCAATGTTTTGGACCAAAATGAAATCGCATTCAAAATTCTAATGCATTTAGTAATAGTTAGACAATCTACACCTCAAACACAGTATGTGCCACTCCGAAATTTAAAAAGAAAGCGGTGGCAATTTTATTGTGATCTGCTAAAGAAGCATTCGGACTTTTGGGGTCGGAGTTCATGAATGACAGATCTGAACCCGAGTCCCAGGGACTCACTGTGAACTTCCATTCTAGTAAAGTACATGCCTGTCAAATTGCTTATGAGGACAAATTTATGGAAAATAACCAAGAGTAAAGCTTTGTTCTTATTAAGAAACATGAATATGTATGTAATTTTAGCCAGACTAAATTAACCCAAAAATGAATAAATAAAAAAATAAGGACAATAATTGTCAGAAAAGAAGGCTTGCCTCCCTTCCCGCTCTTAGAAAAGCATTTATATTTAGAGTTTCACAAAAAAATTCATATTTTTAAATAAAACTAGTTGGAAAGAAACAAAAGGAATCTGCAAAGAAGGCACCATGGAGCCAGAAACATGTATAGTTTCCCCCTCTTTAGTAATAAACCTTTTTAGAGCAGGGATTGCCTGCAGGCTTACTACGGACAGAATACACGAGCAATAGTGTTCATGCAAGCAGTGTGTTATTGCTGAGGTGTGTTCATTTCCTAAGCATGACTCTATTCAGAAAGGTTACGTTGAGCCATTAATCCTAATTTTATATTAAACATCTTTCGAAACTGCATGAGCTCCGAAGAGAGTAAAATCCCATTTTGGCAGCAACAGTATAAATGTGAAATGATTATCAAACAGATTTCTCTCTGTCAAATAAATAAATAAAATCTTTAAAAAAAAAAAAAAATATTAAAAAAAAAAAAAAAAAAAAAAATATATCACAGATAGTTGTGTGAATTCCTCCGTGTCTTTGTGGGCATGGTACGTTAACACGGGCTCACCCTGGCTCGCGCGCTCCATCATCAATTAATTTGAACCAATATCAATAAATAAGTGCATTATATCTGTGCTTCACCTTTATTTTCAATCTAGTGATGTAATTTGATTGATGCCCGTGGATCATTAGGGATTTTAGCATATGAAACAGTACTATTTAAGTCAAGTAAACTTGAAAATTATATAGCTGTTAACTCTCTTGTATCTCTGAGTTACTGTTTCTTGCATAATCTTGTAATATGTGAAGACCTGAGAATAAAGAACTACTACATTAAACAGCACCACAAAAATTTAAAAACAAACAAACAAACAAACAAATAACCAAGGCGATCCAGACCATTTCTATTAATAAAATTATTATTATGAATGAACTCTGGCATTGCCATATATAAAACAGAAACAAATAACTATAATTTCCATACCTTTCTGTTCCAGACATCTCAAGTATATAAATCACCTCTATTGAAAAAAGAATCTGGAATGTAGTAAGTAAAAAGCACCAAAGTGAATTGTTAATGTTTACAAAGCACTTGGATCTGATCATCTCATTTAGTTCTTGTAACTCAGAGCTATGGGTTTAGGATTACTATCTTAAGTTTGCAGGCTTAGAGGAGTTAAGCAACCTAGGATCAAGATCTTGGGCTTGGTTTTGTAATTGCAAATGCTCTTTATACTAGTACTATAGATTTTATATATATTATATATACATATATTTTTCAAAACAATAAACAGTTTTCAAAAAGAAGAAAAAATAGAAAAAAGAAAGAAATTAAAGGAAAGCAGATAACTCATTCATTGATCCTCCCATCTTGTCCCCCCAAACACTTTGAGCATCTCTTGGGTCCCTCTCTGGGGAGCTGCAGCCAATGGGAACAAAATGAAAAGCAGCAGCCTAGAAGACATGAAGGGTCTTACCACCGAGACTCACAAAGGAGTATGTGGCAGAAGAAAAGACAAGGTCAAAATGTAGATCCTAAGGGAAAGAAAATGCTCTTGGCCAAAATGGGGGAACTGGAAAAGGGAATCAGTTTCTAAACAAACATAAAATATGACTTTATGCCCATCAAGTTTGAGATGATTTGGGGGAAATCCAAGGTATAATACACAGAATTTGAAACTGGAGTTCAAGTAAGAGTATAGGGTCAGTGGAAGAACACAGATATTTGAAAATACACACGTAGATTCATTCTTCGGAGAGTAGAACAGAAAGGCTAAACACCAATCATGGGAATTACTTACGAATAAACAGTAAGTGAAACCATAAAAAGAAAGCATGGGTGATTTTAAAAGTAGGAAGGGGAGGGGCGCCTGGGTGGCTCAGTGGGTTAAGCCTCTGCCTTCAGCTCAGGTCAGGATCTCAGGGTCCTGGGATCGAGTCCTGCATTGGGCTCTCTGCTCAGCAGGGAGCCTGCTTCCTCCTCTCTCTCTCTGCTTGCCTCTCTGTCTACTTGGGATCTCTCTCTGTCAAATAAATAAATAAAATCTTTAAAAAAATAAAATAAAATTGAGTATTTTAAAAATAGTATGAATATATATTCTTAAATATGTTTAATCAACTTTAATGAAAACACATTCAGTATACAGACCTTTACCTAAACCAAAATCCTTCTAAGGCAATTATTAATAACATGATTAATATGTAATTATATTATAATGTATTATATCAAAAGGGAAACTATTACATCATATCATATTACTATGTTTGTGTGTGTATGTGTGTGTGTTTTTAAAGGTAATCTCTAGTGTTTGTGTTGTAATGTATCCTTGTGTTTTCCTTAACACACTTAAAAAAAAAAACAGTGTATCAAAGTCAAAGGAGTAGATATCAGCACACAAAGCTTCATGATTCCGAGTTCCAAGGTCCATGGCATGGGAGTGGATTAATTTTAGTATTGTTATTTTTTGTTAAATTCCAGCAAGAACCAATATCATATGAGATATCTATGTGAAGTACCCTGAAGGTTATGAACTTAAGAATGATACAGTCAACACTGGTTTATATAAAGATGTTACTGATGTTAAGGATGGGCAGAAGAATGTGGGTATACACATAAAAAGTAGTTTGAACTGGCTTCTTTCCTTTCTGCCTAGAGTGTAGGAATTAAGACTCCTAAAATCTGCAAAATTATGTTTCACTCATAAAGATCATTGATCTGTCTTCTGCATTAAAGATTCAGTTACAGATTTTTGGAGGTTATGAAAGCAGAAGACGGCAGAACTGGTTCTAATGGCGAAAAGTCAAACGATTTAATATTATTTTGTGATTTCAAGTCTTTAGATATATACAGTATCGGCTGGCTCCTTATTAGGGAGTATGAAAGAGTTCAATGAGAACTGCAAACCCAACCTCATTTCACATGAGAGTATAAGCCCCAAGACAGAGTCTCAATCAGAACCAGATTCAGTAACTAAAGGATAAACATGTGTTCCTTCTATTGTCTCTGAAAGCTTATTCTTTATTGACAAATGACCATTACCCTGTAGCGAGAAGATGTTCCACTTACACAAACAAACAAACAAACAAACATAACTACAGTGTCATACTTAGTCTTTGTCCCCGTTCTTGGCACAGAGTCCTAAAACTTTTGGAATAGACTGAGTAAAGATTGATAGGAGCCTCTTTGGTTCTTATAAGGAAACTCCAGGCAAGCTCCAGTTTAGCTTGAGGATTAAGGTTAGTCACCAAAAAGACCAAGTCTTTACTAGAAGCGTGGAACCCTCAGCTCCACCCCTCAACCTCCTGGAAGGGGCCAGCAGCTGAACATTGACTGAACTACCAACTGCCCTCAATTCAATCAATCACGCTTATTTAGTAGACACCTCCATAAAATACCCTAAATAATGAAACAGGTAAAAATAAATAAATAAATAAAATAAATAAAAATACATTTAAAAGTTTTTAAAAATTTAAAAAAAATTTTTTAAATTTTTAAAAATGAAACAGGGTTTGAAGAACTTCCAAGTTGACTGCACTGAAGTAGGAGGATGGTATACCCAGAAAGGGCATGGAAGCTTCCAGAACCTCCCCCCATGCCTTGCCCAGTGCATATCTTCTGTTGGCTATTCCTCATGTACATTCTTCATAATAATCAGTGATAATAAGTGAAGTGTCTTTCTGAGATCTATGAACCGTGCTAGCAAATTACAAGACCTAAGGCAAAGGAGTGTGGGAAGATTCCATTTATAGACAGTCAAAAGTATGGGTACCTTGGGATTTGGGATTGACATATAAAGTAAAGTAGTCTTGTGGGATTGAGACCTTAACTTGTCAGATCTGATTCTAACTGCAGATAAATGGTGTCAGAACTGAACTGAATTGTTGGACACCCAGCTGGTGTCTGGAGAATCGAAGAATTAGTTGTTGGTGTAAGACAACATCACAGAACAACAAAAATCCAATAGCAATAGGGTCTAGATCTTGGTTTCTTAACTCCATTCTACACTACAAAGAACTAAAGCTTCTTGGAGACATGGCTGACTCTAAAGCCATGACACAGAAAGTAGAAAAAACCTGGATTGTTCTTTGTGCTGGCAAAACAAGAAAGTGAACCAAGAATGACAGCAGTGCACCAGTAACTCACAAGAAGCCAGCTGGAAGAATGTTCCCCCAACTCCACTGGATAAGTCTGGGACAGTTTGAGCATCACATAAAAAATGATAGCAATGGAGTATAACTCACTGAAAGAAATAGGAATCCATGACTCCATACTGATATAAATACATAAATAAATAATTTGCAGGTTAGATGAAGAACTGAATATTTATTTAGCATCAAATTATCACCCCACGATGTTCTTATTACTCTCAAAGGGGAAAAGAGCAACCTTATAGTGGAAGAGCCTGGTGGGTACCTCAATAAGTGGCCAAGCTGACGTCATCAATAATGAGCAAGGGGGAAATCATGGGCCACCTGACAGGATGCAATGAAATCACGGTATCACTTCTGTGATATTCCTGTCAAAGATTTATAACCTCAGTCTGAAAATGAGGAAACATTGTAATAACCCAAACTGAAGAAGATTCTACAAAATAAATGACTTACAACCTTCAAAACTGTCAGTTTGGGACAACAGTCCAGGAAATAATGCAAAGTTAATTATAAACCCAAAGTTCCTATAAATGGAAGTATATTAGTCTTATAGTTTTCAACAATCCCTTGAGTTTAATTTTTTTTTAAAACGTTTAGTTCCTTCAATAATAGCTTGCTCTCTCTTCGGTCTTACCTTCTTTTTCCTCACCTCTCCTTTTCCCCAGACTCCCAAAATGTTAGGGTTACCAGGAAGCAAACATATCCACCAATGAATTTCCAATTTCTTTTTCTACATCCTGAACCTGTATTTTCAATGGATTTTAATGACAGTGGAGTCGGTGTGATTTCAGGATGGTGCTACCACCTTCGTAAAATCTGTCAAAGGTAACCATTTGAAGAACATTTGTGTACTGCTTTTTGGTCGAAGCACTTCTCCTAGCTTACCTCTTCTGATTCTCATAGCCACTCTGAGAGACAGGTATTGCTGCATTTCCCATTTTACAAATGAGGAAACTGAGGCAGATTCAATCCATTACAGAGTTTGTGGATTGAAGCTAGCACTCTGGCATCAGCATCACATGGCTGCCTTCCTTCTATCCAAGGGACTATCTGCATTTCAGCATTATAAAACAGAAGAAATCAATTAGACAAAGAATTGCCACTGAAATAAGTTGGTATTGTTCGGGTTGCTCGATGTGAATGAATAACAGTCCCTATGCCATCTCAATTAATGTATGGAAGGATGCAGTAATCTGTCTTCTTTTCCATTGTTGCTTAGCTTTGTAACTAAAATGGATAGTCCTTTTTTTGTTAATTCTGATTTTATTTAAAGAAGTGGAAGAAAAAGAAAAGAAAATGAACAAAATCAATTAAAGTCGTTGGAGAATTCCATATATCTGAGGCGGAACTTTACTGTTTTAATTAAATAGAAATATAGACTCATTGTTTTATAGACATTAAAAAGACAATTCCAACCCTGACACTGGCCCTCCTCCATACCTCAACTCTTGTCTTTTTAAACTAAAACATCTATGACAACCAGGCCAACCACTGTACAGAAGATTGGATTCTGATAATAGCCAATTATAAATAACTACCTGCTTTCTAACTATTCCTTTAAAAACCCAACTAATTACAAGTCTACTTTGTATGGTTTTGTAAAGTTTGGAATAGTAATCTAGTTTAAAGTCATTTGATAGAATTCACAGATTTGAAATCAGAAGGAACTATATGTATGTTTGAATAAATTCCCAGCGAATAATTCTAGGATTTATTCCACTCACACACTGAATCTTAATAGTGGTATGAATCCTGAAACACCGGGAAACCTTTTGTAATGGGTATAAGAAAGCACTTGATAGGGCACTGTGGCTTTAAATTTGTGAGACGGGATCAAATCCCCGACTCCATCACTTCCCAGACGTGTGATTTTCCTTTCATTGGGCCTTAGCTTGCTCATTAATAAAGTGGGCATAATAACAGCATGTACCTCCCACACACATGACGACAAAGTGAGATAATGTGTCTCTATGAAAAAAAAAATGTTAGCTATTTCTGTATTTACATTTGCATTTTAGATACACCTTCCTACTCATTAGACTTTGCCTTCGTTTTTTGCAAATTCCTATCGCATTTAGAGACAATTATTTATACCTCTTTGAACACCATTTCAAGTCAGAATATTCTCTGGACAGCAAAATACCCATGGATATTTATTGGCTCAGTGGTTCCCTCGCCCTATTTTGTGGCCCGCTCCCCAATCTAGAAGGAAAACCTCCAGCAAACTGTCTTCTCGCTCCTACCTTTCAACCTGGGTCCTCCTTCTCCACCCAACAGCTGACTAGAGCACTGAGCACCCTGGAACCAGCTAATGAAATCTGATCCCTCAAGTCATAGTCAAGTGAAGTAGAAAAAGTGACTGGATTTACTTGAATCAAAGCTCTACCACTTTCTCGCTGTGTGACCTTTGCACAATTCATGAACCATCTGAAGATCATTCTCCTCCTTGTCTGTAGAGTCAGCGTGAGGAACCAGAAAAACATTTCTAACAAGCCTCACACAGTACCCCGCACACAACAGACACTCAATAAATAATTCTTTACTGGCCTTCATGTTACTCCTTTCCAGGATATGAAGGAAACAACTGCAATCCAAGGAAATTAGTCTTTCCTGGTGGAGTTTCAGGACTCAGGAGTATCTTGGTAACAAAGATATTTTGAGACCTGAGGCATTTCTAGCATCTGTCACATCATAATAGGCAACCACTTAATTCATCCTGCATTGAGTAGACTATGGCTAGAGGTGATGTTTCCATAAACTCCGGCTAGAGGTGATGTTTCCATAAACTCCTCTAGGAACAATCCTGCAAGTACGAGACAGAGCGAGAGAGAGACAGAGAGAGAGACATAAATCTATCCCCTCTCCTAAGAAAGACAAGGGACATTGTGTCCTAGGCAAATATTTGAATACATATTTGAAAAGAGAAACTAACATGACTCAAACACTATATAGCACATGAAACAATGTTTAATGATAGACAGGTGGCTCCCCTTCCCCACCCCCGGGGTTGATACTATTACCTGGGTAGGCCTCCCTAGTGTCTAAAATTCTCTTGTCCTCACGGCACTCAGCTCTCATTACTTTAAGAACTCAGGTTCACTCAAAAATGACAGGGCCATGTTCCATACAGAAACAGGAAACTGATTTGGAGCAACCTTTAGAGTCCAACATAATCAATCACAACCAGCCTTATTTATTTTTCCATTTGAGAAAAGATATTCTGGAAATGCATTGAGAAGCATATACAATAAGAACTTGTTTAAATTATTTGAGAGAATTAAGTTTCAAATAGTTTAAAAAATAAACTCCTAGTGTCAAATGTCAAACGTCAAATGCATAAAATGTCAATTTCTTGGAAAGGGTGCAGCACAGATTTCATTTCTATTATGCTTTTAGCACCTTTCCTCTATTTCTGGAGACAAATAAATTTTGAGCAAGCCTAATTAGCTGTCTATTCAAGTACAACTCAGTGAAAAAGCTAAGGGCATTCCTGCCTATTTCCCCCCCAACTTCTGATTTCTTAGAATGCTGAATTTCTGCTTATGCTGCCTCAAAGCCCTTGGGATCAAGCGATGGTTTTATTTTCTACAACACTGGATTATGAAAACACTTCTACAAAACATAACAGAATTCCTTCTCTGCATAATTTTATCAGAAAACGGTAGAACATTAAGAGTAAAAAATCGGCAACAAGTTGGGCATTTTCCTTGTGTCGGGGAAAAGACAAAGGTTACTGCCATGTTTCATATGCATTATTTTGACGGGTGCTGCCCCAAAACCAATTCAAAGAGCAATCAAGGATGACACGCGGCTCTGTTTTCTCCGGAGAAGAACTTGCATTCTTACATCGCTTCCAACCTGTACAAGCCCCATCCCTGGGGTCAACTAGCTTACTGAGAAAGTCATATGAGGAACAACATAAAACACGATTACTGCTCTAGTTTTCCCTAAATGCTCTAGGTAGCTGTCCCTTTACTCTGTGTACACCACATTCCATTACTGCCCAAAGTAATAAAGACTTCTGTCACTGCGAGAGCTTTTCATCTTCAGAGCTCCTTTCTCTTCTCCTGATAAGACTGCCAACTCCACTCTCAGTAAATGAGCTCATGTGAACACTTTATTTTCAGTGCGTGAAAACAAAAAGGGCCATTGCCCGGCTTCGGAGATGGAGGGGGTGGTGCTCTGTCTTCAAAGTCAGAGGAGGATGTTTGAAAGGGACTGAAACTGACCTAGGGAGCTTCCCTCGGAATAAGGAAGTGAAAGCTGAGCCGTTACACTCTAGTAGGCTCACTTTTATTTTGCAATACCTAAAGAACTGGGAGGGAAGAGAGCAGGGCAGGGGTGGCCAGAGGGGGAAAGGGGTGGATCAGAGCAGCTACCTCTAAATCAATTTCTGTTGGCGAACATCAAACATTTGCATTCACTTTGGCCAACACCACCAGCCAATATCAATGCCATAAGTATATGTGAGCTGAACGTCTCACATGTGGGGACAGATGGCTCAACCATCACAATGCACTCAATTCTGAAATAAGTGAATCGCAGCTTAGGCTTCCCCATCCAAACAGTAACTAAATTTAATTTTTTTGCAATCAGTGGCATATGTTTGCATCTGCTTACAATATGACTTGGGCCAAGTCTGATCTGGCCATGGCATCCTGAGTACTCAGGCGACACAATTCCTAGTGGTAAATGTATTGCCAACACCAGGGGGAGCTGGGGACAGGTTAACTAATAAAAGATACACATTGCATTTTTGGTCCCTTGGATAGCTACCACGTTTGTGGTCGAGGGAAGAGCGGCCGACCACCTAGAGGATCAACTCTGTTGTTTTTCTGAAATGTTGAAACTTGCCCCATATAATGATGATGACAGTAGTAGTAGTAAAAGATAAGCAGACCACGCATTTAATTTTCCATCACATCTAAGAGACTCGTTGCATCGGTTGGCCTCATTATATTCACCCAACCCAATTGATTCAAACACATATGGGGTGCTTACGTGCCAGGCACTGTGGGAAGCATGGGGCAACACCAGTGTATTCTTTCGGGTTCACAGTCTGGTGGATAGGCAGGCATATAGATAAATTAATTGCAGTGACGTAATGCTTGCTCTTTTCTTTTTTTTTTTTTTTTAAGATTTTATTTATTTATTTGACACAGAGAGAGAGAGAGAGAGAGAAAGAGAGAGAGCACTAGCAGGGGGAGTGGCAGGCAGAGGGAGAGGGAGAAGCAGGATCACCACAGAGCGGAGGAGCCCGATGTGGGACACGATCCCAGGACCCCAGGATCATGACCTGAGCCAAAGGCAGACACTTAACTAACTGAGCTACTCAGGTGCCCTGTCATGCTTGCTTTTTAATAAAAGCAGGAGCCAGACCCTAGACGGAGCATAAAGAAAAAACAAAACAAAACAAAACAAAAACTTCTCAGTAAGTCAAGGAAGGTGCACCACTGAACTGAGACATGGATGTGTACGTAGAAGAGGAAGGTAGAAGGCCAGGACACGTTCATCACACAGAAGAACTGTGCCAGAGAAGCAACTAAAAATGGGATCTGGGGCTGTCCAGCCCCACATACGGCTATTTAAATTTCAATGTAAACTAATTAAAATAAAATCTAAAATTCAGGGTGTTTTCAGTTATACTAGCTGTGTTGCAAACGCTCCATTATTGTATGTGGATAGTGGCTACCCCACTGAACAAGGCAGCTATAGAACATTCCGGTCACTACAGAAAATTCTATCGGGCAGTGCTGACTGAGGAATGCAGGCTTTTGAGGAGTGACAAGTTACGAGGTTTAAAATGCGGGAAGGGACCTGGTCTCACAGATCCTGAGAAACCACTCCAAGATATGGAGGCTTGAGCTTACGATATTTGAAAAGCCACACATGAATTTAAGTGCCGGAGTACGTAGCGTGGGTAGAGGAGAAGAGAAAACAGGTGACTTGATGAGACCTGCATTCTAGAAGGACTTTCATGGAAGCTACAGTGTAGAGGATGGCACACATCCTCTCACACAGAAACATTCCTCACACATCTATGCTTTTCTCGTCTTTTATTTTCTGTTACAACCACAATTATAATGATGATGATTAACATTTATGGAATGCTTATCACGGACCAGGCACTGCCTCAAATGTTTCACACTTATTAATGCATAAAGATCAAGAGGTAAAAGGATATCCTAGAAAAACATGTTGGCGTCTATACGCCAATATTTTTATTTAATCCTTCATTTATATTGTTTTATGGAACTAGAAATAAAAGAAATTTGGGTAGAAATAATTATAGAAAAACATACAGACAGGTTGAATCAAGGTATAATTCATCTTGGCAACCAAATTTAAACCTTAAGCAGGTTATCTCGGAACTTGGGGCTGAGTCGACTGTGCTTGCTACACGCATCTGCAAACAGGTAATATGGCATTCATGGAAGTGCCAATAAAAATCTCTTGAGTTGTATTAATAGAAACTTCCCTACCTAGAGTGTTCACCTGCAAGCCCTGATGGAAACTGTTCATGTTGAAAACCCACAGCATAAAACTTTAAAGAAACAGAGGTAACAATTATAAGCGATTGGGAGTAGTGAATTCTCCAGTGACCTGCATTTCACTTAAATGGTGAATTGAGATGGCTGGATGTCTGGCCAAATCTCGGCTTTCTTTATTTTCTTGAGTAGGGTATTTTGCTCACCATCCTAATCAGTTAAAGTCATGCTGTGCCTCACAGTAAGCTAGTGAAATATGCTTTCTTCTTTAATGGCCAAAATTTGATCCAGATTCTGATGGAACAACAACAAAAAAAGGTCTGATATGGTCTGGAGCCTGGAGCTCCAAGTTAGCGTCTTTAGTCTCTATCACTTTCCTGTAATTTACTGAGCAGATCAGCCAAAAAAGAACTAATTGAATTCCTACTGTGTACAGAGAAAAGCTCATGGAAGGTAAAGAAACTCATAATTCTGACATTCAAAGTTTCTAAAACTAATTAAAAGAGAACATAAACATATAGAGAATATGTTATTTTCTAAAACAATTAAAAAGCAACAAATAGTCAGTATTTAAAATTGTATGTTTTAAACTGAATCCCAGAGTGCTACGAAATGTGAAAATTTAGGATACAGGATGAATATAATGACATGAGGTTCAGAAAGGAAGGCTATCCGAAAGAACTGGTTGTGACAATGAGTAAAAGAACCCCACTTAAAATCAACTTGGGAAGACTGGGGCGGGGGGGGGGGTAGTTCATACACCACTACTTCCCACCATTCACAAGCTCTAACTGCAATCAGCTTGCCCTACATAACTCCAGTTGGAGGAAAAAAGATTTTCTCCTCACCCAGCAACAGCCCAGCCAATGACAAGCCATCCCCATCCTGAACTCTTGTTCTTCTCCAGTGGATTTGCCTTCTAAACAGCCCCTGGCAGCTTCCTCTCTTTCTCCACAAAGGAATACTCCTCTCCTTTGTTTTCTGGACTTGCCTCTGGATCACCATGATCTTCATGTAATGAAGAGCACAGTTCCTGTGCTCTTCCTGAATAAACTCATTTTGCTGATAAAATAACTGGCCGTTTTTATTTTTAAGGTAAAGATTACATGATGTCAGGAATGGGATCTGAAGTAAATGAACCCCTGAGGAACTAATGGCCCAAGGACTCGGGTGTGGTACCCACTTAAGCCTCTGGTGCTCTCCGTTTCCTTGAGTTATTTTTTTCATTTCCATTTGGATGATCACCTCTTGGATTTGAGCTCCCTGTCTTTGGTTGAGCTCTCCAACATTATTTGAGTCTGTTTTTGTTTTTATGAAGCTTTTCAGTAAGCCACCCATCCTGTTCAAAATGGGGAAAACACGTTAATCCTGGTGTTTTAGATGAGCTCTTGGAAAAGAGAGCCCCTCATATTTAAGATGTTTTAGGGAATCCAAAGCAAGTAGTTTGGCCATCTGAGCAGGAGACCTTTACTGAATCCATCTGCCAGAAGCACAGTTTGCATCCAACTATTCTTTTGAGTTTTGTACCTAAGCATGGCTAAGATTTTTTTTTTTTAACTACAACTCTAAGAACTTTGTTTTTGTCTTTATATTTATGTATGTCTATGTATGTGTATGATATTTTTCTACCTCCAGAAGGTATTGCCAAAATTAACTTGTAAAGAGGTCTACTTAATTGGCTTAAAGAAAGAATCAGTGCTTATATAAATTAAGTAAACTAACCCAAATGTTGTTCAAGTCCATGTGATCTGGGACCATCTATGATAATTAAAAGCTAGTTTAAGTTTGTTGGTTTAATTAAGACAGACATGTCTCAGAGTTATCAACATTGAATAGACTGTAAACACGCAACTTTTATTCTAATGGATTCATTAGTCAAATACATTCATGCTATCTCCACTGTAAAATCTGTCACTAAGAAAATTCACTTGAGATGATAACAGACTTTGTCTAACTTCTCTTAAAGTTTTTTAGAGTAATCCAAACATAATTATTGGGGAACAAAATGATTTAGACAGATGAAAATGGAATAGTTTTGAAATGCAATAATGCTGTTTTTTAAGAAAACAAACAAACAACAACAAAAACCTTCCCCAAATCTTTTTTGGTAACTCGAAACTTTAGAGTTTTGCCCAGTTAAGCTAAATGATGGGAATTTTAATGAGTATCTCCATCATATTCTAAACAAGATAAAGTACTAAACCATTATTTTTTTTTTTTTTTTAAGATTTTACTTATTTGAAGGAGAGACAGAACATGAGCATGGGGAGTGGCAGGCAGAGGGAGAGGAAGAAGAAGGCTCTGCTCTGAGCAGGGAGCCAGATGCAGGGCTCGATGCCAGGACCCTGCAATCATGACCTAAGTTGAAGGTAGATACTCAACAGACTGAGTCACCCAGGCACTCCTAAACCATTAATTTATGAATGCAGGTTTATCCACTTTTGGTTTCTCATTAAGGAGAAAGTAAAGATATCAGTGCCTATCAGTAAACATGTTTTATATCACACTGGGAAAATTTTCTATGAGAAAGAACATATTTTTAGAAATTATAAAATGTATTTATAAATTTCCCAGTTCACTATTGCCTATTTCTTAGATTTGCTGGTAATTAAGGATTCTAATGGTTGAGAATTCTAATTAATATATATAAAATAAAACTACTAAAAATAATGATCAAAAAAATCACTGTATTCAGGAAGTATGAGAGGAAAATATGATATGTTCTTTTGGGTTTTTTTAAGATTTTATTTATTTATTTCACAGAAAGAGATCACAAGTAGGCAGAGAGGCAGGCAGAGAGAGAGGAGGAAGCAGGGTCCATGCTGAGCAGAGAGTCCGATGTGGGGCTCGATCCCAGGACCCTGAGAGCATGACCTGAGCTGAAGGCAGAGGCTTTAACCCACGGAGCCACCCAGGAGCCCCAGATATGTTCTTCTGTTAAGAAATAATATGAGAAATGGAAATGCATCATGTTGAGGGAAATGAAAGTGCTTTGTTTTTGTTTTTGTTTTGTTTTTAAAGATTTTATTTATTTGTTTGACGGAGAGCTAGAGAGCACAAGTAGGCAGAGCAGCAGGCAGAGCGGGAGGCAGAGACAGGCCTCCCAACAAGCGTAGAGCCCAATGAGGTACACGATCCCAGGACGCCGGGATCTTGACATGAGCCAAAGGCAGAAACTTAACCGACTGAGCTACCCAGGCATCCAAAAATGGTAGTTTTATTTTTCATGAAATAAAGTTGGTTATTTTAGAAAGAGAGAACAAGGGACAAACGAAAATGGACACAGGAAGTTGTAGGTTTGTGGGAAATTAATTTTATATGTAATCAAGTAGGGTAAAGCTAAGATGGTTTTATTTAAAAATAAGTTTAAGGGTCCCTGGGTGGCCTCTGAGATTCTCTCTCTCAAATAAATAAATAAATAAAACATTTTAAAAATTAAAAAAAAAATACAATAAAAATGAACTGAAGTATCAAAAGTGCCCTGGCAAAAAATTAGAATTTGTTTTTTTCTTTCTGTTGAAAGGATGGCATTTTCTTAAATTATTTGTCACTCTTAGCAAGAAATTATAAAAAAAGTTTCTTCACCTTTAATATAATGTGCCTAGCAAACAAGATCTGTGTTTTGTCTCTATCAGATCTTTGATTACTCTAAAGTAAAGCTGTGATAAATTTAAGATCAGAACACTGAACTGGGTAAGAATTTCTAAAACTAATGGAAAACTGATTGCTTTAATGGTCTATTTTTCCAGATTTAAAGGACCCCCTTTTGTCCTTTAAGCTCTCTGTAACTTACAGCAATTTGGTAAAGTATATCTATATAACAAAGATTGAAGCATTGATCTTTTTCTCCCTACCTGAAGCCTCCAGAATTCTGAAACTCTTATTAAATACTCCTATTTTCCATGACTATATATGTACTTGTATAAGTCCAATGAGAATATGTTCTTCTTGTAACAGGACACCCAATGCACCTAGCCCCTGCTTCCTCTGAGGCACAGCTGATAAAAGGGTATATACTTCAATTTTGCAAAAGCCTAATTAAATCCACAGAGAATAATCATACTTTGGTAGGACAATCTTCCACAGCATGCTCCTGGGAGATGTAAGCATCAGACATCATAATCTGTAGCCCAGAGATTTTGTCTATTAGAAAAGACATCTCCAGAAAGATTTTCTTCAACACTGTTGGAAAGGCCCCTATGTGGTACTGTCAGCCAACCCTCGTGTTGTCAAACTACAGGGAATGGACCCACAAATTCACGTGTCACATCTTAAAAAAGAAAGAAAGAGAAATAAAGAAAGAAGAAAAGAAAAGGATAGGAAAGGAAAGAAAGAAAAGAAAAGAAAAGAAAAGAAGAGAAAATCGCCAAACCCAGACTGGACTTACACACCAATACATGACCTAAAAGTAAAGATTTCTAGGGGCTCCTAGCTGGTTCAGTCAGTAGAGCATGTGACTCTTGAACTTGGGGTTGTGAGTTTGATGTAGAGATTACTACATTGGATGTAGAGATTACTTAAAAATAAAGTCTTAAAATAATAAAAATAAAAATATGTAAGATTAAAGATTTCTAGAAAGAGGTGAAAAGAGGTGACACTGGAGGGAGACAGATTTGCCAAGATGTTCAAGCCAGGCCCGTACACCTATTTCTTGTTGCTTCTCACCTTCTCTTCTCCCTCTTTCTCTTGGAAAGACTCTGATCTGCATTTCTCAATCCACTGCAAAGGGGAAAAGCTTCTGACTGTTGGATCTGTCACCAAAATCTCCGATATGTTCATGATGTAGGAGATCCCCTGGTTTCACCTATAACTGATTTCTCTTTAGTCTCAAATGCCACTAGTAATTATACCTGAACTTTACAGGTGTTACTGATCAGGTTAGGCTATTAGATCTGGTTGTTCCCATATCTCATTTCAACATTTCTCCAATCATAACCATACTTGTTCAGTTGAACACCTCTACCTTTACCAATTATACAACCTTCACCTTCCCCCTACACATTCTTTTCCCACATTCTCAAAAGACATACAGGTGGGTTAACTTCTCTTTGCAAAGCCCTTAAGAAAAGACCATTTTAGACCTCAACGTGAGGCAGGAATCTATAAAAATCCTAGAGGAGAGCATAGGCAGTAACCTCTTTGACATCGGCCACAGCAACTTCTTTCAGGATATGTCTTCAAAGGCAAAGGAAACAAAAGCAAAATGAACTTTTGGGACTTCATCAAGATCAAAAGCTTCTGCACAGCAAAGGAAACAGTCAACAAAACAAAGAGGCAACCCATGAAATGGGAGACTATATTCCCAAATGACACTATAGACAAAGGGCTGATATCCAAGATCTATAAAGAACTCCTCAAACTCAACATCCAAAAAAACAGATAATCACGTCAAAAAATGGGCAGAAGACATGAATAGACACTTCCCCAAAGAAGACATGCAAATGGCTAACAGATGAAAAAATTTTCATCCTCATTAGCCATCAGAGAAATTCAAATCAAAACCACATTGAGATACCACCTTACACCAGTTAGAATGGCCAAAATTAATAGGACAGGAAGCAACAAGTGTTGGAGAGGATGTGGACAAAGGGAAACCCTCTTACACTGTTGGTGGGAATGCAAGTTGGTGCAGCTGCTTTGGAAAACAATGTGAAGATTTCTCAAAAAATTAAAAAAATAGAGCTACCCTATGATCCTGCAATTGCACTACTGGGTATTTACCCCAAAGATACAGACGTAGTGAAAAGAAGGGCTATGTACCCCAGTGTTCATAGCAGCAATGGCCACAATTGCCAAACTGTGGAAAGAGCCAAAATGCCCTTCAGCAGATGAATGGATAAAGAAGGTGTGATTCATATATACAATGAAATATTACACAGCCATCAGAAAGGATGAATCCCCAACTTTTGTGTCAACATGGATGGGACTGGAAGAGATTATGCTGAGTGAAATAAGTCATACAGAGAAAGTCAATTATCATATGGTTTCATTTACTTTGGAGCATAAGGAATAACATGGAGGACATTAGGAAAAGGAAAGGAGAAGTGAATTGGGGTAAATCAGGGGGGAGAGAAAGTATGAGAGACTGTCTGTAGACTCTGAGAAATAAACTGAGGGTTTTGGAGGGAAGGGGAGCGGGGGATGGGTGTGCCTGGCAGTGGGTATTAAGGGCACATATTGCATAGAGCACTGGGTGTGGTGTATAAACAATAAATTTTGGAACACTGAAAAAATAAAATTAAATAAAAATTAAAATAAAATAAGGATACTTTTTTTTAAAAAGACCCCTTTAGGATGGAATGGACCCCTTTTCAGAATGTCAGCCCAATTCCTCTGACACCTGGCTTGAAAACATCTATTGGAAATTCCAGCTAATGGACCGATCATCAACCAGACCTTAGCTGGAGTCCTCTGTTCTCCATCTGGTTTCATTTTTGTCTGGGATGGACAGCATTCCCCATCGGCACGTGAATATTTAGACAGCCATCAAATTGGAGGTCTGTGCTTACTGGGATGTTTAACCATTCCTGTCAACATCCATAATAAATCAGAAGCCTCCCATTGGCCCATACCATTAAACCTCCATAGTCACCTTAAACAGGAACTTATAGGAAGTGTACATGACTCTGGGTTTGCCTCCACAGGGAGACCTAGCTGATTTCCACAGCCAAAGCAGTAGCAGCCCAACAATGACCACTTGCCTCACTGGCCAAAGTAGTTTTCGTCAATTCCATAGCTCTTGATTACTGACCTGCTGAGCAAGGAGGCATTTGTGCAATAGCAAATACTATTTATTGCATATGGATAAATGTCTCTGGAGAGGTAGAAATTCAATCAGATATTATTAGGGAATGAACCCATTGGTTATGACAAATTTCAGAGAGTGACTCCCAGTCATTGGCCCTATATGCCTATTTACCTTCTTGGAATCCTGGTTCAGAACTACAATACAGACTGAATTTGTCATATTCCTTTTAATTCTACCTGCATAATTATTTTTAAGTCTTATATCTGCTGCCTGTCAGATATATACCTGTAGAAATCACATACCCAACAGGGTGATGATAACACTGCACTTCAAGATGATATACCGTGATTATAATCCTGATTAGATACAGACTTTAGATGAAAAAATGCCTGAAGATCCTCCCTCCTACCCTTCCTTCTTACTCAAATATGGCTTCAGCAGTTTCCAATCTGTGCACTTTCCCTTTGACATAGAATATGACAATCCGGAAAGGTCCTTCCTGGCACTGAGGAAAGAAACCACCAAATGCAGAAAATCTAACTCTTGATCAGCAATGCTGATGTAAAGGAGGAAATGTGAAACAGAAATCTCACTTAAATTGAGTCTGGAAGTCCTGAAGAAGGAACTCCCATGCACTACCGCTCACTACCTTTGGCAGGCTCCAGCAGGAGGAAATGTACTTCCTTTCCAAGGAGAAGAAACTTACCTTCACATACCATAGCAGGAGGAAGAAAAATTCTCTCCTCACCCAGCAACAGTCCAGCCAATGACAATCTGCCACACTCAGCCAATGAGAAGCCATCACCATCCTGAACTCTCATTCTTCTCCAATGGACTTTGATTCCAAACAGCCCCACCCAACTCCCCCTTTTTCTCTATCAAACAATGTTCTTCTTATTTGTTTTCTGGACTTGCCTATGTTCACCTTAGTCTGCATTTCTCAAATTGCCATTCCTCTATTCCCAAATAAACACAGTGTGCTGATAAAGTAAGTGGTTATTTTATTTTTAAGGTTCACAACTGTGCATCAAGTCATGAAGGAAGTCCTGGGGAACTAAACATATTATAGGTTTGGATATTTATAATGGGTCCCCATGAATTCTTTCTGATTTATTTTATAATAAAACCACAATCAAAGGATTTAAAATTATGAGAAGAGAAATAAGAGATAAAATATGTTAAAGCTAGGACTGGTTCATAAGTCGTTTTTAATTAGAAACTACATGTATTAACATCTCTCAACAAGAAAGAGAACTTTATACATTGTACTCTCCTTATAATTTCTTAAAACTTTGCTATTTACAATTTCTAATATAATTAATGGGGTGTTTATAATGCTTAATGCTGAAAATCCTCCGATCCAACTAATTTTTAAAATGAATTATTCTACTTAGTGAGAAAAAAATCCTTTTGATTTTTACCCACATGCTACTACAGTTCTCCAAGTATTCCATATTTTCAGCTATTATCCCTTTCTTACAAAGAGCCCACTTAATAATGTTCACTCTAACAACCTCATTTATTTTCCAGAAAATTAACTCAGTTTCAACCCTGATTAATGATTTCATCTAAATGAATCAAATTAAAAATTGAAAATTATATTTCAAAAGCCAAAGAAAAAAAAATTGACCATTTCCAGTTAACAAATGATCCTTTCAAATATTAAAAGATGACCATGAAGAGTACGTGATAGTAATGAAATCTGGCTCGGGCCTGCTGCTTATCTGGAGTTCATGGAGGAGAATTAAAGAAAAAAAAAATGAAAAGAAGAGAAAAAGAAGGAAAGAAAGGAAAAAGGTACCCTATGCATTTTTTTAACATTAAAATCCCTTGGGATGCCAAACTGACTTCTACCTAGGCTTTTCCTGTAATCAGTGTACCAAAATAATGTGAGCATTTCCGTTTTAATTAAACCTGGTCCTGCTGGAGATGCCCCTTAGCAGAAGAGGGATTAGGGAGTCACACACACACACATACCAATAGCCTCTGTTAACAAAACCCAACCCATGAAAAGCTGCTTCACATTCCATGTCTTTTCTATGAGGCAGAAGCAGTCCATAAAGAAAACGAGCCATTAATGAGGGAGAAACTTCTTTTCTAATATTTATTTTCAAAAATCTCCTTTTGGTTTAAGGGCTGGGGAGACACAGGGGGAAGGACACGGGATATTCAAGGCAGAGAAACCCATTCTGTATGATATAATAATTCTGGAAACGGGCCATTTTACATTTGTCAAGACCCACAGAAGACCTCCTATGAACCTGATGTAAAGTCTGAACTTTGGGCCATAATGATGAGTCCATGTAGGAAAGACTGTAGCAAGGGGACCCCTGAGGAGGAGGGTGTTCGGGCAAGGGCAGAAGACAGTTTATGGGAACTCTGTGCTTTCCACTCAGTTTTGCTGGGCAACTAAAACTACTTTAAAAAAATAAAGTCAACTAAAAAAAAAAAAAAAAAAAAGGTAGCATCTTCCACCACCACCAAATCCATGTTTGAGGTCTACAGGATTGCTCCATTTATCCCAAGGCCTATGAAAGAAATCTGGAGTAAAGCATCATCTAGTTTTCAGCTAGAGCTCCTTAATGGCTACATTTTTTAAAAAACTGGAGAAGGGAGTTGGGGGAAATTGGAGGGGGAGAAGAACCATGAGAGACTGTGGACTCTGAGGAACTGAGAGTTTTGGAGGGGAGGGCGTGGGGGGTTGGGGGAGCCTGGTGGTGGGCACCTATTGCATGGAGCACTGGGTATGGTGCATAAACAATGAATTCTGGAACACTGGAAAGAAATTTAAAAAAATAAATAAATTTAAAAAATGTATGTTCAAGAGTATCTGACATCGAATGGGAAGACTGCAGCGGGTCTCGGAGAGTGTAAGGGAGGCCCGTGCCCAGGCTACACCCTGTGCCCTCCAGAGGGTGTACCCCAAGCTTTCCTTTCTGGGCACAGACTGAAGATAAAACAGCATCTTCATATCTGCGGCGAAAAAGCGGTTTTGGCCTTTCTCCCAAATTCTTCTCTTCTTCCTGGGCTGTGGCTCTCCCGGGCCCAGGCTGCTGGGGGCCTCGCAAGGACGCCCCCACCCCCATCCTCACCCCCACCCCTAGCCAGCAGGGGAGGCGGCCGCGCTGCAGCAGAGAGAGGAGAGGGCACGCCACGGCTCCGGCGGCCCGCTCCAGCCCCCCACCCGCTCTGCGCCGGCTGCCCCGATCCCCATGGGCGCCGGAGCCGGGCACACCCGGCAGCTGCGTAGGGGAGCCGCCGCGGTGCAGAGGAGGGGCAGGCCCCTGCAGGCCGGGCACCCGGGGCCACCTCCCGGGGCTCCGCTCCGCAGGCTCCTGGCAACTGCCTCCGAGCCACCGCCAGGCGCTGTGCGCAGCGCAAGCCACCGTCCCAGGCGGAGCAGAACCGCGGAGCACCTGCCACAGGGGAGGAGGGAAGCTCCCAGGAAACTCGAGACCATAAGGAACACCTCTTGTGCATTACGGGGAAACAACTAGATATATCTAGATAGAGATCTATCTCTCTCTCTATATATATATTACAACATTTACTAAACTATTAATTCTCATGAGTTGGTTGGGTTTGATAGAGAAACGCAGCTTCAAAGTGAAGAAGCAAGGGATTCACCTTTCTTCAGGGCAAGGATGTGGTGAATTGGGGATTTTTATGTTTGGGGCAAGTTAGCATTCCTCAGTTGCTTTCTCTTTCAATGGCTTGTTTTCCACATCCCTTGTCATAACTGTTGTGGCCACACCCCGCTTGCCCACAGACTGGAAGATTATTTCATTAATCACCACAACGGGAGGCAGACATTATTCCCTACAATTTACAAGGCGAAAAGAGAGACACAGGAAGAGAGGACTTGCATCGAAACAAAACAAAATAAAGCAAATCAAAAAGATACCATGTTATATTGCTTCTTAATGTACTCATCTGCCAGACCTTCTATAGCATGCTTCATAAAATTCTAGAATTTTTCAGAAGTACCTTGTAGAACTTTAAAAAACTGAAGTCCATTTAAAGCCCTCACAACTGAAGTGGGTCTTTGGGAGGTTTAATAAAATGCCTCCATTTAACACATCCACATATGAGGGTTCAAAACGGTAGAATGACTCGTCTAAGGTCGCGTAGCTAGTTAGTAAACATAAGAAAAAGTATATGAAAATGTCTGAATAAATCCTAGCCTTTCTCTGCTCTGCTTAAATTCCCAGTGCTTTCAAATATAGCAATTGTTTAACGCAGTTAAGGCTATTATCCACATTAGCACAGAAAGTGCTGGCCTGAATGAGCCTTTGACATCTGCAGGGATTTTGTGATGATTAGTGGGAAGAATGAGAAGGACCTGGCGCTGCTGTACATCTAATTCCTCTCCATTACATTTACCCGAGGAGGCTAAATGCCCATAGACCCTACCTTGTCATGAGCCTGACAAGACTCTGTAGACCATTCCAGGTACTATAAGCTTTTGATGTGAAATGTAAGGCAAAAAATAAAATTTTGCTTCTGAAAGCAAATATAATCTGTTTCTTTGCACTTCTCACACAATAAATCTGGGATTTATTTATTTCTGGGAAAATCAGAATGAGGGCCCATGGTAACACGTGCTAATAAAATTTTTCCATGAGCCATTGTGTTGGTATAATCCCTACTCTGACCTGGAACACTTTGGCCATTTTAAGGCCAGGATTCCCTGGATTATCTCTTCCAGGTTAAATGTTCCCAAGTGGATTGCTGACTCCATGTAATGGAAAGAAGGTCTGTAGGGATTATTTTAGAATGGCACAAGAATTTCTCTGACATATAATCTAGATGAACTAAGTTTTCAAAATTGTTATTCAGTGAATTAGTTAGCCAAGCAATATCTTCACAGCTTAACAGAGCAATGAAATGATTTTTCCTCATGTTCAGAGTTCTGAAAATAAATGTAAACCCACAGTCAATTAATTTAGTCTTTGAATTAATAACTGATCAATAATCAGACATTGTTTTCATTTTCATTGCCTACATTACCTATAAGACAAAATAATTTTTCAGCTATGTCATAATTTAGTATAAACAATATCCATGCAGCAGAAAGGAAAAATAATAGGTGGAAATACTATTTACTTTGCTGGCTCTAGATAGAAAAATCTAATAAAGATTTCAAAGCATTGTCTTTTTAGTCAAATTACTAAAGTTAGCTGCTCTCTGTATTGATCAGAATAACTACATTCATTTTCTTGCTTTTACATTTCATCTTACTTAAAATCCCATTTTAATCATTAAATGTGTCAAATGACATTTTAAAGGAAATGAATCTAAGTAGTCCTTAAATATCATTTCATTTTCATTAGTATTTCCTCTTGTTCCTTTTTAACACAAACTCTTTTGCTTACTTTAAAATGTAACTCAAAACCCACATTCTACACAAAGTTTATTCCAAAATTCATTTTCTTCCTCTTTTCTCCCAAAGACTGACACAATCCATGAATCGGACCTAATGTTCACTGAAGGAGTATGCAAGTATTTGCTGTAACTTTATTTACCTATCTACTTTATACGACTTGACTACTAGCTGGAGGAAGACAGATTTCTATTTAATCCTCACTGTATAAACACACTCCCGAATGCTAAGGAGCCTGGGACCCATGCCACAGCCCTTCCCTGCAAACCAGCTGAAGTAAAAGACATACATACAAACAAACACACACAGAGGTTCATCGGCTGCAGTCATCTTCAGATGATTCTATAAAGCTCTAACATTTCCATTCAAGAAAACAGAAAAAAGGTTTATGCCCTCACACCCTCGTCACCCATCCTCATCCCCAGTGAGAAAGTGAGGATAAAAGAACTCATGGACCAAAAGTTATGAGACTGTGGTTCTACCTTTGTCCACATCCAGATAGGGAAATAGAAACCACCCTAGGCATTTCAACAGGGAGCATTTAATAGGAGAAACTGGTTCAGAGGGTGTCGGGGAGCGACAGAAACAAAAATGGAATCAGAAGGGTGACGACGATGACAGCGTCTATAGGTTGTAGGAACAAAAGGAAGAGTCTGGCTCGGAGACTCTGGAAGCTCAGGGAAGAGACCCTGCTGGTTCAGACTCTGACCTCTGAGGGGCAGAAGCCAGTGGCCAGTGCTGGGTTTTCCAAGGTGCACTATGGGGCTCGGTCTGGAGTGCCAGAAAGAGCTCGAAACTGTGCCAACTGCCGCTGCCAGGGCAAAGGGTCCCCGATGCGGTGGCACCGTCAGGAACAAGTCAACAGGAAGCAAACATAAAGATCAAATTTCTTCTCCCTCCTCCTGCCCTGAGTCTCAGCCCCCGGACCACGAAAAGCGTGGGTTTAGAGCTGAGAAACAATAGCTCCATAAAGGGCACGAGGCTTAGGAGGGCTTCCGGAACTGGATCATCAACCTCATCTCTAAGAAACAGTAACCTTTCTCTAAAAGTGCATCCTATGGCATTAGAGAGGGATTGGGTCACTTTCATGAGCCAATAATCTGTTGCTAATACCTCGTGTTCACCCTCCCGAGCTCCCACGTTTTACCATCCTTTCCATGGCCTAGGTCACCTAAAATATTTCTCTGTTGCTCCTTATTCTAAAAGCCTACTCTCGACCTTTTAACCTTAAAAAGGCAAAGCACATCATCGTCTGTTGCCAAATACACAGTAGTATTTTCGTGCAGGAATACATGTCTGGAATATATTGAAACCCTAGCCCTGTGGCCTTAGGGCTGCTTTGGCTTGTGACCAGGTGGACAGGTGGATGGAGGGGGAGGGGAGATGCCTGTATGTGAGGGGAGGGCGAGTGTGTGTGCACAAGGAGGCTGCACGTGGAAAGAGAAGCAGCCCAAAAACTAGGCCAAAAAAATGTAACCAGGAAACAGAGCTCAAACCAAAACCTGATAAAGGAGTTACGTGGCTGGTTTTTTTGTTTTGGTTTGGTTTTTTGGTTTTTTGCATTCGTGTTCTCGGTCAGTTCCTTAATGTTATATGAAAACAGAACTATGGCCTGTGAACCAATTTACTAAACAAACAGCAGCTGTAGTAAAACATCTGTTTGGGAAAGAGGAAATATAAACACATAAAATCCAATGAAGGCGATGTGATCTGTACTTTCATAAATATGCGAATGTGAGACATATGGAGCGGTTGGCGAAAGATTATCAATCATCCTATTAAAAAACAAAGTGTGAAACAGGTAACGTTATGATCTTCCTACAACATCAATATCTGAATACGATCTCAGAAAGTGGTACGTGACTGTTTCTCGGGAATGAGACTAGCAATGGGCATCTTCCTGGCAAAAGAAACCTTTAAAGTAATAAAATAGGATTATATCTAAAAATAACTATGTGTGTCCCTCCTGTCGCCAAATAGTAGAATGGTGGACTATAATGATAGAAGGCTAAATAAATTCATAATAACAACAGGAAAGAAAGTCTGTATATGGAACTCAGGAAAGGCATTTGCTATATTACCCCTAGACCTGACCTATAGTTCCTTGGAGTCAAAGTGATTTGCTCTCTGAGATCAATCATGAGAGGACCTCGAAAAAAAATTTCAATGAAACTAAGAAAGAGAAAAGCAAACAAAAGACTGGGTTTCATCCTTATGCATCCAGCCTGGAAGAGAAGCAAAATCAATAAACAGAGCTTAAATTAAAAAGTACCTTCTGAAGAAGCTGTTGCTATCTTCGTAGTAACGGGAGAGCTGATTTCTTTGTTTGTTGGCAACATTTTGCTGCCCCTGCTCTCCTTTCTCTTTGATTCACAGAGTTTAAGTTAAAACCAGAGGAAGACATAATACATCCAAAAACAAAATCACATCACGAGGATAAAGCAAATCTGAGGGTAATAATAAATGTCAGAGCTGTAAAAGCAAAGGCAGCAGCGAGGTTCCTTCCCCGCCCCCCCCACCTCTCCATACTTAAAAGTGAAATACCTAGCTGTTATCTTGGTGCCTGCAGAGCCTCCCCATTGTAGATTCAATAATACAAGAGGCTTCTTATCAGCAGCTGGGGTGACTGATTGGAGCTGTGATATGTTTAGACAATGCACTGTATTTAACTGAATTTACAGATGCCCCAACTCAGACGTGGTAGTAAACGCCAGAGACTAATAGGAAATTAAACATGTACAATGGACTAACTCCATTTGCTCTCACACACTGTAATGTGTTTAGTTAACTTACTCATAGTCACACTTTATCTTTTTCTCTATGGATTCCCCGGGATATGTTTCAAATTGGCCAGAGATTAAATCTTCTTTTCAATTTTTTGTTACCATTTTATTGCCGCTTTCCCTTATTATTGGCCACTCTTTCTCTTGCAGAGATAAGCTAAACACGATGACCCAAGTACCCCACCCCCCCAACCCAATTATCAGATAGTCAGCAAGGAATGCAAGGGTACAGGATTCCATAATATTAATATTAATATAACATGAGAGGAACAAAAATCAGTCACTTATTTGAAAGCAATGGTGTATTTAACTCATTTGAAATTTAAATGTGAATTTTAATGTACCTGGTATGTAACACATACATACAGAAAGGGAGACAGTGTGGGAGCAGCGTGCATAGGTCAGTTTGAGAATTATTTTAACTCTTCATTGTTTCATATATTTGCTCACAAAAACAGCAGCAGGAACACATGTGTCTACAGAAGGGTGCAGCACAACTGTTGAGAGGGAAAAGAAAAGATGTCACAGTGCTCTAGTACCTTCCATCTGGTTAACAGAGAAAGGTAATTTATCCTTAGATAAATCCACAGATTGATCTGTAGATCTGCTTTGAAAGAGGCTGTTTCACAGAGAACTCTCGCTTTGTAAAATAGCAAGAGAATCCATAATGGTTTTGTTGTCCTTAGGAAACTGAAGAATTTCTACATTCACGAGAGCCTGTTACCTAGAAAGTATAAAAGGAGTCTCTAGCCTGTTCTGGTCACATTCAGACTCCTGCGAGGATTAAAGACAATGCCATCTGAATGTGGACCACACCCCCACACCCCCACCACCCTTTCCTTGAGAAAAGTATATGGAGTTCAGGGTGAGGAAATCCCATGACTGAGGCTGTCATCAGCACAGGGTATACCATGAGGACCTCGGATTCACCTATTTGCATTTACGATGTAGACAAGCAAAAATATTTGTGCATCAGCCCACCTTCTTACATAAAAGTAAGGAAATCCAGAGCAAACACAACAGTCCAGAAGGTTGGGCAGCGTGGGCCCTGGTATGGCAATTCACATACTCAAAATCTAAAGAATGAAACTGGACCGAAAGATTTTGCAGCCTGAACCCTGTCTGTACATATTCACACCTGCTTCAGAAATTTCAGTGCCTGGATCGTACTCCACAAGAGCCCAGTCTCCTACAGCAGGGAACCCAGGCCCGGGACAATGGTCTTAACATTACCATTAACACTGAGAATAGATCTTGTCCACTCTCTATTTCCTCCATTGCTATTTTTACTGAGTATACAAATGACTTTTATCACAATTCTGTATCAATAAGACATCTGAATACTTAAGACCAAAAAGAAACATTTGACTACGTTGATCAAATGATAAGTGCCTGAATATTCTAGTCCTTTTAATCAACTTTTTAATTGGCTTTTTTTTTTTTTTTCAAAAGGAAGGATGGCACAACGGAAAAATGCTAAAGCGCACATAACCACATAAAACCACGAATAAACAAAATTTATATCATTAATCATCCCAAAGCACTATTCTCCTCCACCCTGGATCAAAATTCTGCTCCACGGAAAGGACAGAGTGGCACGATATCAAGGAGCACTAATGTCATTTGAAAATCAAGTTATAATCAAATAACCATTACTCAGTAAAATGGACTTCATAGTAATCATTTCTTTCTATAACTGAGCAGTCCAATAAATGTTACTTCTCTTAATCAGTTCTGATTGGTATTTGCTATATGAGACACAGACAAATCTTTGACCAATCTTTAATTAGTATCACTGATGAAATATTTATTCTTTTAATTTGAATTTAGAAACCCAATAAAGCCATGTTTGCATCTTTTATCAACTTAAATATTATCCTCCTTTATTACTTTTGTCATGACTGCAGCCTCTGAAAATGTTCTCCTGAAACAATGCGTATTTCATATATGCATAGTTGCCCTGGTCTCATTGCTTTTAGGGCAAATATTTAATATAAGCATTCGGGTTATAAATTCATTTCAGTCCTCTTTCTGAGGGGATCATGAAGTAGATTTCCTCTAAGTGTCAAGAGAAAAAAAAAAAAGGAAGATATTTTTAGACATCCTAAGACCTTCTTAGGGAATCACAGATTCACCAAATCATAACCTAAGCCTTCCTGGAGCTCCGGGTATCCATTCACAGAAACGATGGGGCTGGACAACATTACTGGGTCCTTGCACATGACGTGTGGGATATTCTAGTGTCCAGACACTGAACTCAGAAGCCAGTGTTCTATTTTTGGCTCTACAACTGATGAGCCACCACCTTCAGCTTAACTCAACTCCCCAACCAGAGGCACACCTGTACAGTTCCCAATGATGGTTCTTGGTGACCAGAGCTCATTTAAAATAGGCAGAAATCACCAAGCGTATTATTAAAATCTAATGAAGCAATCGGATTGCAACGTGTTACAAAAATACCTTTGCTAATCTCCTCTAGTCCACAAAACACCTCTGAAATTTGTACGATCAGAAAATCTAGGAACAAAAGCAGGAGAGATGGTTTCTTCTGAAAGATACACAAAGTAATGACATAGAATCCTTCTGTGTTGCTCAGAAGAATCTCTGGTACGTGAACATCTTTCCTTGGTACTGGTTTTGAATTTCCTTTCACCTTCTCTTTTGCATGGTACAATCTCTAGTGAAAGTGACCTCTTTGTAACAAATCTATCACAAATGGGTGATTATAATATGTAGAACGTTAGATGTTCACACCAGTCATGCCTGTTAATCTATTACACATACTTCCCAGTACCACCTACCTCTGCTACCTAGCACTTTCACAGTTCCATTTACTCAGATTATCACACATGACATCATCAACTCTTCCAGAACAATTCTTCTAAAACAGAATTCATCAATTCTTCTAGAACATGGATCAAATCAGCTTTTGTTTAGGAATGTATACGTAACGCCTAGCACAACAGTTGGCACTTAAACAGCAAATGAAGAAGACAGAGACCTTTTCTCAAAGACACCAACACTTACTCTATACTTGTCTGGAGAAAGTCTTGGATGGAGTCCCATCTTCATCTACTCTGGAGAGCTCACTCCATCCTTGCCAACGGCTTCTGCAACAGAGCTGTGAACCTCTGAGCACACTCTCTGATACTCCTGCATTCCTACCTCTACCCAGAAATTTAAAAAGCAATAATCAAAGCTTCATGTTCTGGCAACATCTGGTCTTGGTTTGGGTTTAGTTTTTGGTTGCCTTTTTTTGTTTGTTTGTTTGTTTGTTTGTTTGTTTAAGAGAAAAGGTGTGGGGTTGGGCAGAGGGAGAGGGAGAGAGACAATCTCAAACAGGCTCTACTCCCAGCAAGGAGTCCCACGCAGGGCTCAGTCTTACGGCCCTGAGATCATGACCTGAGCCAAAATCAGGAGTCATATGCTTAAATGACTGAGCTACTCTGTTTTATGAAAAAATGCAAACAAAGTAGTCCCCCTAACTATTTTAATCAGATTCAGTAAGGTAGAAAATACTCTGGGATACACTAATTAATCATAGTTAAAAAACACTTAAGAAATAACAAGCCTACTTCTTTCTTAAAATAATCTTAAAATTTATTTAAAAATACCACAAAAAAGACAACAGACATAGATAGGAAAATAGCATTATTGCTGACACACTAGGTAACACATATGTTGTGTGTGCTGGCATTTCTTGTCAAAATCTTCATTAGTTCTTAATTCTGTCCAACAAAATCTTGGCCTACAATTCCATTTGGTGGTGGCTGTCAGCTTGTATTTTGCACCTTTCAGTATTATTTAAAAGTACTTTTCCATATTTAACCTATGATGGCTTACTGTACCTCTCCACTAGCATTTATCACCTCTCAAGAGTGATCAGTCTCCAAGAAAGTGAAGTTCATTGTCACAGAAGAGCCTAGCCCTCATTTATTTTCCTATACAGTATTTGGTACAGAGCAGAGTGTACAATAGCAGAAGTGCCTTCGATTTAGAGGTCACACATTTAGTAATAGAAATATGTTATGAAAATAGACTTGAAATCTTTAAAAACATAAAGTGCCCTTAGAGTAAAGTCTAGATAATCGTACAAAATTCAATGTGTATATTTTCTTTGGCTCCAGGTTCCAAAATGATCCTCAAAGATGCTGCCATTTCCCAAACCAGAATTCCTATTGTTGGCAGGATTTCACATTGAGTTTAGAAAAATACAGACTTTCAATATCCTCATCAGCCAACTTTATCCTTGCCTAATTTCCCCATCTCTGGAATAGGTTATGTCAACACAGCTTACAGGGCTTAGAGTCATTCAAGGAATACTTAAAGGAATGTCTTTTTCTCATTTGACAGAGCTTTGGTGTGATCATTTAATTTAAAAAAATAAGTTCTTTTCTTCTTTTGAATCATTTAACCAATGATTTGGACAGGCTCTGATAGTGGACTTTGGAGAGGGAGGCATACTGCCCCAAATGATTCTGCAGCCTGTGATTCTCTGACCCCCTAGACCACTTTGCTGCTTCCTAGCTATGTGACTTTGGGCAGGATAGCCAAACGCTCTCAAAGCCCCAACCCATTTAGCTGTAAGGATATAAGGATAGTAGTTGGTACCATAAATTATATATGTGTATAGATATTTGATATATACATTTGTTGACAATATTGAGCACTTAGTATATGCAAAGCAATGTCTCAAGTGCACTAACTTATTTATTACTTAAATAAACTCGAGGGTAGGGGGGGAAGCAAAAGAAACAGAAGCACATAGTGGCTACGGAACTGCCCAAATTGACTCAACCAAAAATGGCAAGCCTGGGATCTAGCTATTTTCCTGCTTCTGAGAGGTGTAAGATAGATTATAAAAAGCATCGAAGGACAGAATTTGGCACTTAGTAGGTACTCAATATACATGGTAGGTTCTTATCTCTCTCTCTTCTCTGTGTTTCATTTTCATATACATCAATAGCCAGATTTTCTTAGAGTAGCCTAGAGGACTAGTGCAACTGGCACAACAGATCTTAGCATTGAGTCATTCGATATAAAATCTTATAAAAGAGTATGTAAAAATTAGGCCTACTAACAAATACAACACACATATAAACACACACACTCATACCTGCATGATCACATACAACATACACACTTCAAGTGAGGCTCCAAAGAATGTTCCTGGCATATTCACTGCCAATGAGTTTATCATCAATATTGATGGAACATGGCCTTGGGTCACCAACACTATGCTGGGTTTAGGGGCAGGAGGGGAGAAGTTTAGACAAGAATGAAACTTATTGTTTGCCCTCAAGGACCCAGAATCCACTGGGAGACTCTTAAATAACTCACTGTGATATGTTTTGTGCGATGCTAGAGGTATGTAAAAAATCCTATGGGAATGTAGAGCAAAAAACAATTAATTCTGCCTAAGGATTTCAGAAGTCTTCACAAACCAGAAGTGAACTCTTCTAGACGTGTTGAACTTCTCCCGGCAAAAATGAGGGTGAGAAGGGTGTTCCAGGTGGAGAGACTGGATAAGCAGAGATATGGAGGAATGAAAACATGCTACATTCAGGCAGTCAGGAGAAGAGCAAGGTGGCTAAGGTATATGATACCTGAAGAAGGCTAGGATGATAAATCAGGTTCTACTTGTGAACAGCAGCATCTCTGAGGGTTAGGAAGTTTGGAATTCCTCTAGGCAGGGCAAAAGATGATGGGCGCAGATGGCTCTGAAGACACGGAGACTAATGGAGATTATTTCAGTCAGATGATAAAGGAAAGTGACCTGTACTAAAGTAGTGGCAAAGGGGTTGGCTAGACAAAGATCAAAGGAGCCTCTGTAGGTGGAATCCCCGGGGCTTAGTGACTGAAGAGATGTAGGAGGTTCGGAGAAGGATGACTCCCAGCATGTGTCTCATGATAGTACTTTATACACTTGAGAATCTTCAGATTTACATGTGCTTGAGAATCTTTAGACTTACTCTTGCTCAAAAGGAAAGAAAGAAAAGACAAAGGAAGGAAGAGGGAAGGAAAGGGGGCTGGAGACGGAAGGAAGGAAGGAGGAAGAGAAGGAAGAAGGAACGAACGAAAGAACTTGCCTTGAAGGAAAGGGCAGGAAAAGAATTGCTTTAATTCTAAGGTGTCAGACAATTGGGAAGAAACATAGGATCTTGGGTTCAATGGAGGGCACCTAAAGGAGCTTACAAGGCGCCCTTCATCGCTTCCCAAATTATACACATAACACACCACACTTGACACTTCCTTTCTCCACGCCTCGTTCTTCTGCCTCTCTCCTCTCCATGCCCGTTTCCCTTCCGTCTCTGTGGTCTGTCCTAGGTCCAAACACATGAGCGGAGCTTAGCCCTACCAAGCAGCAAGAGTCTACACCATGTGCACTCCAATGCCACTCACACAGACACGCCGCCACTTCCCCTCCTCTGAAGCCCAATGCAAAAATTCAGGATTTTCCAAAACTGCTTTGTGGGACGTGTTTGACCTAAAAGCTCAGCGATGTTTACCTATGAGCCTCTAGCAGGGCAGTGGAATGACTTAATGCATGGACGTGGCAGAGAACCTTTATGTTTCCTATGCAAATACTGCTTAGAAAAGCCATTAATGGAAATTATGGAAGGTGAACGCCAACTAAATACACGGCCCAGAATAAGCAGGAGGACTCAACGGGTCTTCGGGGGCCTTCTCCTCCGCTGGCAATTTTATTAGAACTATTACCAGTGAAGAAATTTTTAGCTTTTTGAATTGAACTGTAAATTGTTTCTGCTTTCCATGGTATCCTAAAGGAATTTCAGGGGGAATTTTTCTTCGGTTTATGGGGCAATTCCCTGTGGACTGGGGGAAGTCTTTTGGAAATTTCTAGGTTACTCTTGGGGATTTTTCCTGAAATGGATTCTTCTTCAGAAATATTTTGGTTATTAAATATACATGTTGGAAATTTTTTTGTACAAAAATTTCTATCACACTCCCAAGTTTCTGTTTACAGGGCTCATAAAACAAAACAAAACAAAACAAAAAAACTATCATGCTGGTAACATCTAATAATGGTGGAAGCGTTTCTACCAATTGTTGTGAAACCCGCTACGACAGCTTTAACCTCTGCACTGAGAAGTCATGCTTGTAAAAACTACAAAACGTGGAATGTGTTCTTGACAATTCTTTCCCAATTTATTTTTGGCAGAAGTGCTATAAAGCGTCTCCTTTTTACTTATAAAAACATATTATTTGTGATTCTGAGAAAGAGACTAAGAAATGATGAGGAAAACACCTTCCAGTGTTTGTCTATGAGACCACTTACACTCTCATAGTAACTATTCTGATGTACCGTTTATCGTGTCCAATCATCATGTCATTTATTGTATTTAGACGTGCGTGCCTCTCCACACATCCCACTTTTAACCAAACCGTCTTTTACTGTGCCCGTCCTCCTCAGAAAACTCCAGGTTCCATTAATAATGCTCGCCATTCACAGGAGATCATAGAAAAACTCTTTCTCCAACCTCCTCTGTTGTTTCTCCTGCAGCCAAAATTTGAACAGTAAGAACAACGGAATGTATTTAAGAAGAGTGGATATGAATGGGGAACTGTTCCTCCTGTGCTGAGAACAGCATCTTACGATGCTTGTAAGGCTTTATTTCATGGTTAACCTTTTAACGCAAATAGGTCTCCTTCGCAGCTTTCCCTGCTTTGTCCTGCGTTTCCTGAGGGTCTTTTCTTGGTTTGCAACTCCTGTAAAGTAAAACACCACTTTTGGTGTCCCCACAGGGGCCACATTGTCCAGGCTGGGCGAAGTCTGACGTCCCTTCTCCCTGATTCCACACCCTGCTTTACAAAAACACCCCATTTGCAGATCAAAGGGAGACGATTTATGCTTTCATCCAGCTGACGGACGATTAAATTAAAACCGATCAGCAGCGCGGTGCCTGGGCAGGTGGCTCCCACCACCACCGTGGGCCTCAGAGCGATTAAATTGTGGCGGAGATGGAAGGCCTTCCGCTCCCATTCCCGCACTTACAGATCAAACGGTGACAAATGAGATGTTACTGTTCTTGTAAAGCAAGGCTACAATCTGTCAAAATCCAACATAATTTGTGACCCTCTGTGACATCCTCTTTCTCTCTCTCTCTCTCTTTTTTTTTTTTTTTTTGACATTTGAATACAGTGATTGTACTAGAGTCAAGCCCATTTAAGTGAATATACTCAATTCTATCTAAAGGAATACAGCCTGTTAGGTCCAGCATCAGAGCTGAATATATATCTGGTGAGTACTCCAGCGACCCTTTGTGTTAAGTGCATACCATTAACAATGAATTCTGATTTTCTCCAAGTTATATAATTTGATATCTTGACAGCCCAGACACTTAAAGCACTACTATTTGTTTTAAATGGCTTTATTTTATTGTTTAAATGTCAGTATCAAAATAAAGTAATGCATACAGTCATGTCAGTTCCAGTGCAGGGGAAGTGTTCCTGTTGAGAAGAGTCTTGAAAGAGTTTGTTCTAAAAATGGACTCAAAAGTCAATTGCAATGTCTCTTGGCTGAATCCTTAAATGACTCATGAAACATATTTATACTGCATTTTCTGTTTAGCTAGTGCATTTAATAAGGCACCGAAGCAGAAACAGCAAAAGAAGCACAGCATCTTAACTTACTGAAGTTGACATCGTTGCTAGGTTTAAAAAAAAAAAAAAAAAAAAAAAACTGACTCTGGGAAATAATTGAGGAATGCTTGATAGAAGCCACAGCCCAGATAAATAAATAGAGCTCTCCGTGGGCTTTAATTGTATAATCTGCTGGATTATTATACGTGGCTTGGCATTAAAGGAAGAAAATAAAAGAGTCAGGAGACGGAGCATAGTTTGTAATATTTTTACCTACTAGAATGGCAGGGAGAATTGATTCTCTCCTGCCTTCACGCCATTCAGACCTGTTTGGGGTTTACGAGCCTGTCACATTTCAGAGCAGGCATTGACTTTCTACTTCAAAGTGGCTAAAGATCTTTCCCAAAAGACTTTTGTTGACCACAAACCTTTAGGCAGGGCAACGCTAATCTTCAGGGGAATTACTCTAAAATAACTGTTTACAAAGAACAAAAGTAGACCTAGACTCTTTGAGCACTTTTTTTTTTTTTAAGGGTTATTCTTTAAGGTTCTTGGGCATAAAATGTTTTTTCTACTGCATAGCTCATTCTGTGACCTACCTGAGTATTCTCTTCATCCTGGTTTATTTCCTTAACTCTGGGGTTGTTTGCCCACATTTTAAAATAACTGCCCCACTGGATGTACAATCCCTGTTAATGACTTTGCTTCGGAAACCCAGCTGGCTACGAAGCAGACCTCGGTTTATGGCATTTCGGGTTAATCAGCTGGGACAGAAGAGTCACCTCCATTTGGGGTGTATTGCACTGTGATACACACTAATCTGGCCTTATTATGATGGACCTTTATATTCCCTCCAAGCTTTCATGCCGGCCATCATCCTATTACAGACAGAGTTTGCTGCACACAACCCGCAGCCCTTGCCTCTTAAAGGCAGGGTCTCCACCTTAGTCTGGGCCTGTCACAGGAGTCAAGCATGTGCTTTCCAGGAAAAGGCTTCTCCTCCCCAGAAGAGGGATCCCGGTTGATGACCACAGGTCTGTTTTGTCAGAAGTTGCCAAGAATGATGCTGTTTGTAGTGGAAGATCCCAGAAGAAGGTCCGCTGGGTTTTGGCTTCTCTACTGTGTGCCTAAAGATAACCTGAAATACAGCTGCCACAGAGCTATCCTCGCCCGCAGGCCACGTGGCAATGGCCTCTGCTGTCACTAAGTAAATGAAAAGTGTGTGCTCAGCTCTGAGCCAGCTGGGGAATGGGCACGGAACACAGATAAGGCAGGTTCGGTAATGCCCTCTTCACGGTAATCCCTAAGTCAGAAAGTGCCACGTGAAAGAAGAAATGCAGAAAGGTTCATTTTCCCCTCTTCGCCTCATCTTGCTATTTCTCCACCTTGTTTGTTAAGACGACTAGGAGAGAATCCTTTGTGGGTCTGCACCTACCGTGAGGATAAACAGCAGTCGCCAGGCCCGCAGTTGTTAACAGGACACATCTACTTTGGGGGAGTCCTGGCCGGCACCTGTTTCAGTAAAGGCCTTTCCTGATTTTATAGTCTGCCACAAAACACAGGGCTAATCTCTGTGCCTCACTTTGCTCTCTCTTCTCTACCTTTCCTGCTTTTGATGTACATTCTCTATTAGACACACGGGATACAAGTCAGCTTTTTACCTTTGCCTGTAAGCACAAGGGAAGGATGGAGTAAGGTGGCAGAAATATTATTAACTTTAAAATCTTCCCTCTACCTCCAAGATGAGAATGAATGTCCCCCAAAGATTCCCCGAGATATGCACAGACAGCTTCTTCCCCCATAGGAATCTCTTGTCACCTCGGGTTTCTTCCTTCTTTTTCTTTTTTTTAATGGAGTATAAGACGCTCAGTGTATGGAGAGATCTTTTGAAATAAAACCACTGTTCTGCATCTGTCAAATGACATTTTCGTAATAGAGAACTCATCCAATCTGTTCATTTTCAACATTTTCAGTGTTTGTTCTCTGATGTCAATTATCTCTTAACTTCCTTTCTTCTAACAGTTTCCCAGAGTTTCATCAGACGGGCCAGCTAAAACTCACAGACTCCCATTTAACTTTTCAAACGACAGAACAGAAGTGCGTATGAGTGTCTGATGTCAACCAAACCAAAGGCCACTTGAGAATGCCACTGAAAGAACAGTGGCTGATGGTTATAAATAGGTGACACTATTTATAAAGCATCAACAAAATGTTTCATGATGTGTAACATAAAGCCCAGGCAGTCATATTGTTAAAAGCCTGTTCCTGTGCCTAATGTCTACATAAATAGCAGCATGAACACAGAATCATGAGATGCTTTGTTTGGCATGAAGCTAATCACAGGCAGAGGAGAGGAAACCTTTCCTCCTAATGGCTGGTCTCCTTTAAAAAAAAAAAAAAAAAAGAAAAACAGAAAAGAAAAGTTTCAGGGGTAGGGGGCACTTAAGGTGTTAGGAAGCACAGTAACACACAGCAGAGTTCCAAAGAACCCCAATTATTTAAACATTCAGCAATGATCATAGATCATGGTCTTTATGTCCAACAATAGCATTTTGATAACAGGAATGCTAAACTCTTGGCCTTAACCTCACCCAGCACTTGTTGCTACTGAAAGATTAATGTTATCTCTCTATTTAAGTAACCCACATATATGTCCAAAATTAGACTGTAAAGCAAAAGCCTTCTTGGCTAGAATAAAACGGTTTTTAACATCAATTTATAAATACTCTGAAAATGCAAGTCACTTTCCCTGAGCTGAATGACTAATGCATTACAAGATTTTGTGATACCCAAACCATTGAATGTCAGAAAGATTTAAGTTCAAATCAACATGCATTTATTCTATGGTATAGTAATATGGAAGGCTGATGGCATGAATATTTTACAGTAATGTTTCAATATTAAAATCCCTACATTGAGATTCCGGAGTAACATACAAATTATATTTAACCATCAAAAAATTCATTGAAGTACTTATTAGAGTATCAGTAATAATAGTCATTAAAATTTTATGATCACTTAAAAGAACGCTAAATAAAGACAGTTTAGTAAATGCTCTATTTACATATTTTAACACGACTTTCATAGTAATATCAAAATCATATTGAATTTGAGAGTGAAATTAAACTTGCCCTCCAAAGAACAGATACATTATGGATCCACCCTGATAAATTTGCTTGTTTTCACAATAGTGGGGTGAGTTGCGCTGGTGCATCTGCTTTGCCTTTCTGGACCAGCTGGAGTATTGTACAAGCTATGACCAAGGGTCAGGGCTTCAATCTATGGATTAAGAACTGAATTAACTAAACAGGCTGTATAGGAATTGGGTCTGCAACCTTAGCCTTCTTTAGTACCAGGTCCTATTTTGCTCAACTAAATGCTTACAGAAAGATACCATGTAATTTTACATATTTATAAACAAGCAACGTGTATAGGACTATTTCCACCACGCATTGTACAGGCAATGCATATGCATGTACGTACGTATGTGGCTTACCTTCATTCAAAATATTTTAGAATACTTACAAAAGCTCTAGTTCTTAAGTATTTTGCTATAAAGAACATTTAGTTGATTTTTCACTGCTTTCTAGAATGCCAAAGAAAATCGCTTTCCAAAATCGTGACCCTTACAATTTGCGCACAGATACAGGGTAGAACGTAAAATGGTGGGATTTGTTTTCTTTACCTTAGATATTTAAGGTTAAGAGGGAATACTGTAAATTCAATGAACCTGAGTAAACGGTAGGCCACTAGAAATTCTCCAAGAGAGATGTATGTAGGTACTCAGGAAAGATCGGTGGCCTGGGGTCAGCAACCAAGCCTTTTGAAAACAGCCATGCCATTGACACGGGTCACTTTGGTTTCCTTGGAATGAGTGATTTACTGGCAAGCACATCCACCGGAACACTAGGGTACATCAGAATTTGAGGCTCCTGGACGGCAAACTCATTTGACAAGGCAGGCCCTGTCACAAAACCCAATGAGGAATAAAGAAGCTATTCTGTATATGAGTCCTTAGCTCTTTTCCTTGTTGAGTGCATGTACGCTCTGGACCATTATATAAAACTATGAAATCAGAGAAGTGAAGGCTTCCTAGTATCCTAGAGTCCCGGGTGGGTGTATATGTATACTCATGTTCATGTGTACGAGACAGAGAGAAACTCCAGAAACTCCTGCGATCAGAAATATAGAAAAAAAACTAAACACAAAATGTCAAATGATGTTTTCAGAAGTGCTACCTAAATAAACAGAGAAAAGATACCATTAGGAATATCTGGGGCTTAAAAAATATATTTGGGCCTATCTTCATTCTATGGTGAGTCACAGATGCAGCAAAAGGCTCCTGATCATCATTCTTCCTGCTTTCCTTCTTCAAAAAAAGAAAAATTAAGGTCTCTCACTGCCACTGGACACCAAATAAGGAAGGCGGAACAACAATTTATATGGTAGCAACAGTGAGCTTTACAGTTAGGACATTAACTTTTTCTCTGCAAAACTGCAGCTAACACTCAGCTTGAAGCTCTACTATATTCTGAAATAAATGCAATGGCAGTGGAAGACCACAAAAATCCACAAACAGTAATTTAGAATGTATTATGGGCCCTTCTTCCTGAAATATGTTTAGTTTCCTAATAGTATTTTTTGAGGTTCATCTCAACATCTGATTACATTTCTCACGATATAGAGTGGTTTGTTTGGTTGAAAAGTGAAGAGAACCCAAGAAACTGACTTGCTAGCTCAATAATCCAGACTACTCCCGGTCCATGTCACTGCCAGACAGTCTGATGGAACTAGAAGCACCTAGTCATCAAAATACTTAAAAATGCATTTAGACTGAAATGCTCACTCAGTGTGGCTTAGAAAAGCCTGCCTCTACAACAAGGACTCAAAAAGACCCAACACACACAACTTCTCCCTCGCATGGCCTTCCCCTGTGTTTCAAAAATTAATGAATAATCCCTTTTGAGAGCAAAAAAGCTGTCCACACATAGAGGACTAAATTTTTATATAATTTAGGAGTCCTCCACTCTATAATAGGGGCTAGACTCATGACATTTTTAAAAGCCCAGGCTCATATGTCAATTTCTGGGTTGGGATCTCAGCTCTGTAACTTATTGACTGTATGATCCCAAACTATTTATTTATTTATTTATTTATTCGATACCTTTGTTCCCTGATCTTCAAATCTGCAAAATGGGTGAAAAATAGCACCTAACCCACAGTGCGGTTTTGAGGATAAATTCACACATGTAAAGCTTTCACTATAAACCATCATAATGATCTCATATATGTTAGATCAGTCCACCACAGAACCAATTTGCTAGTTTAAAAGCTATGCTGTCCCCTGAGAATCCAATTTACCAATTCAGGATGTTACTCACTCATTCATTTAATGTTCATGTTCTCCGGAAGAGTTTGGGAAAGGACACACCAGTAAAGGAATAGCAAACCAATAAAAAGAATTAATAAGGCCTGATCTTGACAATAAGCATGCATTTTAGTGGGCTGGAGTAATTATCTGAATTATATAAGCCCATCTTCTCTTCACTAATTCTAATGCATTCACATTACAGCGTGAGCACAAAATGAATAAGGAGTTTAATCACTTACATGTAACCCAGGAAAATGCTTAGGACATATTTTATTGGATCTTAAGAAAAACAAACATATAAATATTTACATTCCTGTAAGCTGGTAATCCCCCTTCACCCCTGGTCCTTTGATCTGTGTTGATAGTTATCATTTGGAGCATCTATCTACTTAAGTAATCTCCATTTTGAGAAAATAGTTCAAGGCAGAGCAGTACCTTGAATGATGCAGAAAAGGGGACTGAACTCGACACATGTTTGGTTCACCAGTATGAAATCTGCTGTCCCTTGAGATAATATCAATATCGACATCAAGCTTGGACACCAGATGTCAACATGCAGGGTGTTTTCCAGTGAAGACTCCTATCCCATTTTGCTTTTACATCAGCCAATGAATATGGATAAGACCCTGAAAGCAGCCCTTGATACATATCTATAGCACAAATTTAATGTAAGTGGCATATAAGTGATATTTATGTATAAAATTTTGCTTACTTATTCTAGGCTAAAGCACTCAAAGCACTAACCTTGACCTATCCTATCCAGATGGGCAAAAATCCAATTTATTATCCAATTTAAAGAATTTTCTTTTCTTTATGTTTCACTGGAAAATTATGCCTATCTCACAGTACTCCCGAAAGAAACATCCTAGTGTTCTGTGCTTAAGTCTTTTGACAAAAAGATATAATACTGAGGGTCACACATGGTCATTGTTTTTGTCAACTCCACTCATCTGATCAAAAGATAGCCACCAATTGTTGCAGTCTTGTTGCAGATGAGGGAGAAGGAGGCGGAGAAAGTTCTTAGCCTGCATGTACAGGGTATGTGGTGATAAAGCCACACCCCTTGGAAGAAAGGATTCTCTAGTTAACACCTGAAGTTCTCAACAGTGCTGTTCCCACATCTGTCACCAGGAAAAAGCAGAATGTCCTATAATTAAACAAGCCATCTGTGGGGGCAGGTCATCAGCCACAGAAGACGAAATTCCACTCTCTCAAGTAAGTCATCTTAGGTTTGCTGTACAGAATGACAGACGGATGATACACAGGGATTAACCTACGATAATAGACCGCTCCACTGGTTTTACGGATGAAATGATTTTTTGCTCCTTCTAATGTTCCCAAATCCAGCTAGGCACTGGGTCAGGTAATTCTGCCTTTGAAGTGTTTCTTGAGTCCATCTCTCTCTTTCAAGGCCCATTGGCCACCACTCTCGTGTGGACCCTCACCGTCTGACACCTGAAATATCCACAGTGTCGTGCCTCAACAGACTCCACACCTGTCTCTTTCTCCACTCTTCCCTCATGGACACGTGTGTACCTAAGACTTCCCTTAAGGCATAAAACCTTCAGCTGTGTGTCTGCTTAACTGGAGGTTACAGGACATGGAGCACATATTTGGCCTGGAATTTAAGCGATGCCCTCCACTCATCTGGGACTTACCTACTTCTTCCTCCTTTTCTCCAAATTCTGCCTGTCACAGAAACTGGCCTCCAGCCAGAAGGATACTTACCATAGCCTGAAAACACCACTTAAGTTACACCTGTGGTTTAAGTTCTACCTGCCTGACTTTGCTGACCACAATTACCCCTGTGAGGAAAGTACCCCCTCTTACTTCTGCCGTTCTAAAAACCAACATTCCTTTAAGAACAGCAGAAAGCCCACTTCTAAAGGACTTCTTAAAACACTCTGGTCATCTTTAATCAGCACAGGAAGTGAACTCTGATAGCTGATGTCTGCCGTACATACATGGGACCTCTTCTGTGCTCTCGTAAATTGTTAGTTTTCTTTTAGGTGTTCTTTGATCTTTCTCAACTAGATCATCAGCCCTTGAGAAGCACAGACTCTACACTTGAAATTCCCTGTACCTATTAGAGTGACCAACACATAATGGAAAATTTGTTCACCATGATATTAAGAGTAATGTGTGTTTCTCCCTTTATTAAATAGCTCCACTGGAAAACAAAGAAGAATACATTTATATTATATAGTATTATATATGTACATATAATTACATATTTTTTCCTCACAAGGTAGTACACATAATTATTTCATTAGTAGGCCATGTTTTTTTTTTAATCAGTGTTTTGCCTTTTTTTTTTTTTTAAGATTTTATTTATTTATTTGAGAGAGAGAGCAGGAGAAGCAGAGGGAGAGGAAAGAAGCAGGCTCCCTGCAGAGCAGAGAGCCCGATGCGGGACTTGATCCCAGGACCCCGGGATCATGACCTGAGTTGAAGCCACACACTTTAACATCAAGCACCCAGGCATCCTCAGTGTTGCTTCTTATGAGCCCAATTTATCAGGTCAAGATTTTCCTGAAGAACAAACTAAAATGCATACAAATCACTCTGGCTACAGGTTTCTTTTTCCAAAATACTCTATGCTGATTTGAACCTTATGAAGTTCCAAAATAAATAAATCCCTAGTGTATTTGAAAGGAATTTCCATATTTCTAGATAAGATTGGCAATTTTCAAAGAAATGGAAATAAAGAAGGGAGGTATAATCACGTGAACTAATCTAAATGCTTCCTACAAAAGATACCATCATTTCAACAATATTCTTTTTTTTTTCCCTAAGAGTTCAAAATATCTACCTTCAGGATCATAGTTCAATGTATCTTATGACTAAAGTTAGCAGCAATCAAAATCGTTAAACTTCCTTTTAAGAACCGGGAACAGGAAACATCTTGTTTGCAGCATTATAGAAGCATCAGTACCCACACAGGTGATATCACTGTATTTGGCTACACTCCCGCATCCTATAAATGGTACCTTGCCATGTCCAGAAAACACCGATGTAAACAGTTCCTTGCACCTGCTCTCCGGGCAAAGCAGGGAAAGCGGCGGTGATGAAGTTCTGTTTTTGAGTTGCTAAGGTAACTAAAGAGAGTTAGTTTACTAATTTTTGAGGGTACAGGCATCTTTAAGAAAGGCATCTAAAAACTAATCAGATGCTTACAAATACTGACAAAGATAGCCAGACTCTGCAGCAATGACCATGTCCTCATGTAGTGATAAGCTAATGACCTTTCTAGGACACACGCCCTTCCCAATGATGTTGAAGTCAATAGTCACTAAATACAAGAAATATATTGAGGATTTGCTAGTATCGTATATGGGCTGGGTTGGGCATAAATAACTTGTCTGTGCATGTGTACAGCAAAATGCACAAAAACACAAGCAAACATATAACAAGGCAGGTTTACATAGAGAGTAAATATTTACTGCTCAAGGGTGGATATCCATGTGGCTCAAATGCTACTCTTCTGGCAGGATCGTCACTCACAACCCAAACTCTACCAGTCATGTTCATACTCTCAGACCAGTATTACTTGGAAAAGATCTGATACACTCTCTACTACCCAAAACTACACAGGTCAATAGCATTTCCACTAAAACCTAGAAAAAAGCCCAGAGAGGCACAAAAACCCCCATGAACAACCACCAAGTGCTTGCCTTGCTGCCTTTTTTCCATAAATCATAGGCAGTTGGGTGTTGAATACTAAAAATCTGAGAATAAATTCCTAGAACCATGAACAGAGACTTGCCTTTGCTCATTTCCAGCAACTGTGAGTTTCTGTTACTACGTTCACTTATCACTGCAAAGATGAAACAGCATTCAGATACTTAACAGTGTCTAATAATAGGAGACAGTTCAGAACAAAAATAATTCTAGACCTCTAAGAAACCTGTCAAAATTTCCCAGAGGTAAGAAACAATGACCTAGAGTAGACTGTGGCCATGACCCTGGCGTCCATGTGTTAACTCTAAAAAAGTGCCAGGAGATATTTGATGACAGGTGATCAAGACATCATTTCTGTGCCCTATCTGGACCAGATAATATACCCTGAAATGAATATTCAGCATACACGCCTTCAATGCCGCATGGAAATCCACAAAGAGGCTCAAGAAAAAAATGAAATTCTTTTTTTCAGTTTAGGCTACTTGAATTGATACAAGACCCAATTCTCATCTCTGTGCCATTGCTCTCAAATTAATATCTCCAACCCTGAAATAATTACCCAGATTCCAGTGTCTAGTTTTAATTGCTGTGAGTCACTTGGATTTAGAAACCCCAATATTGCTTGAAACCCAGCACCCCTGAACTTAATAAACTTGTGCTGAGTTCATGTTCAGTTCTTATCAGAGGGCTGGGCTCACAGGGCAGAGAGAGCACTCGACAAACACGCGTTTGGTGAATTGTTTCTTCTCAAACCAGTTTCCACTCTCACCTCCCAATTCTGTTTCTGGCCACTGGTTTTCTACTTTGCTTCTTTGAAATACTGAGTCTTATTCAGTTGTTTTCTTCCCCACCCCCACCCAGGCCGAGGGTGCCTCATCCAAACACTCATCAAATCACTCCACTCTTGGGGCGCCTGCTGTTGAGCCTCTGACTTTGGCTCAGGTCATGATCTCAGGGGTCCTGGAACAGAGCCCCTTGTATGGCTCCAGGCTCTGTGGAGTCTGCTTGTCTGTCTCTCTCTGCCCCTCCCCCTGCTTGTGTGCTTTTTCATGCTCTCTCTTTCAAAAATCTTTTAAAAAAAATCTCTCAACTCTTGGCACAAACTCTATCAGAATGACCTCTCTGAATGCTGCAAGCCTCGATCAGATCCTGACCACCTTATACTTTGGCAAATGTCACTGTCTGCCAACTCAGCACCATTACCAGCCGTGTCACTGCCCTTTCGTCTAATCGGACGACTTCTACAGGATTAGGATTCCTAAGAAGAACAGCTTCGCTCCTTTCTTCCCTTCCGAACCCACAATGGCTCCCAACTGTTTGTTCCGTTAACTCTAAAACACCACAGCTGTCTTTAGAGGTCTCCCTAAGCTGAGTCAAACCCGCCTACCAATCTTAATCACAGAGCGAATGTCTTCACAGCCTCCTGGATTGTTTTTGTCCCAAAAATACACTTAGGTAAACTCTTGACTGTTGTTCCATTGGGAAAAAAAAATAATAATCTATATTAACATTTGTTGTCTGGATGAGGTTGACCCTTCTACTGTTGTGCTTCTCATTTTTTCTCACCTGCTCTCTAGACAAAGAGTAAATCCCAGGTTGCTAGAGCTGGTAATGCAAGAGGCAACATGCACAGTGATTAAGACCTCAACTGGAGCGGACTGCTCAGGCTCCATCCCAGCTGCGGCTCTTAAAAGTCCTGTAAACTCAGTCAAGCCTTTCACTTCTGTGTCTCAGGATTCTCATGTGTGGAATGAAAACAATAGTATCTACCTCATACGGTTGTTGTAAGAATCAAATGGGCATATCTACACATATACATGGAGGGGGGTAAATACACATATATAGTGCTTAGAAGAGTAGCTGGCATGGTTAGTAACTCAGTTAATTTCAGTTGTTACTCTATTTCTTCCAGCTTCTAGTCTCCTGCATCCTCTCCCTCTCTCCCTCTCCTCTTCCACGCCAAGATTATGGAAACGCTTGTCCGTGCTCCCCCAAAGGGACTTCTGCCCGCACCAAGCTAATGAAACTGTCATTGCCAAAGTCAGATCTGACTTATTTGTTGCCAAGCCCTAAGGTACTTTTCAATTCTTTTACTTGACCATTCTATGGCGTTTTGTTTTTTTTTTTAACCACGCCCTCCTTAAAACCTCCATTTCCGGCGCTGCTGCGATACCACAGTCTCTTGGATTTTCCTTCCACCTCTGCAATCTTCTTTATCTGCTATAGGTTCCTCTTCCCCTACCTTTGATTTAGCATCAGCAATCCCAGGATTCTGCCCTGAATGCACCATTCTTCTTACGCATTAAACCTTAAATCCCACCTCAGATCAGCATGTCAAAAACTATAGGCATCCCTTCTCCCCTTTTTTACCCCAAATCTGCTCCTCATCTTGGATCCCCTAGAGCAGTGGGATGCGGCCCGTGTGACCCCGTGGCCTACATCAGAGAGGACTCTGTATGCCCCTGTCCCCGATTCCGGTAACTTCTACTACCTCCTGACCGTTCAGTTCTCTCAGTCCGGAGCGGATACCGGACTTCGGTCTCTCGTTGTTTCTTCCCTGGATTCCTGTAGCAGGATCCGAACGGGCAGCTCTGCCACCGCCCTTACAGGCTGCCATGTGTTTGGGTGGCATTACAGTCTAGCTCTCTAAACACGGGGATCTAAGCAGTCCCAGGTTGAACCCTTCACTGTGTTACCCATCACTACCTGGATAAAATGCAGACTCTCAAGGGACAGTTTTCGGCAGGACCCTGAAGCTCATCTTGCCAGCCTCTCGTCATGCACCTTCTCAGACTCTCAACTGAACCACCTGCCGTTCTGGAAAAGCGTCATTCTCCTTCGACTCTGCTTGAGATTCTCCCACATTCCTCACTCTTCTCTGCTTCTCTAAGCTCTACTTGTCCTTTAGGGTTAAATGTGGTCATCACCTCTGCAATAAGCCTTCTCTGGCTTCCCCAGATTGAAAGATCAGGCGATCTTTCTTTGTGTTTCATTTGCATCTTCTGCATACCTATAACACAGTGGTTCTGGTCATCTTATCATCCCTTTCCATCCCTGGCACTGAACTCTTTAGGGACCAGAGGTGTGCCTTATTCATCTTATCCTCAGAATACAATAGAGTCACCATTACTTCGCTCATCAATATGCACTGAATGAATGAATGAACCAATGAACCTTGGTGTGGTTCCCCTTGCATAATACGCAACCTCATCATAGTTTGGGTCAAAAATGTTTAAAGTCATGACCAGCTTTCTTAATAATGTAATGCCCCAGGAGAAAGATATAATATCAAGTGAATTAACCATGCCATTCTCTACAATAAGGAAGTCCTGTTGGTAAAAAGATTGGTGAGTATGAAAGTAAAAAAAAATCTTAAGAGTAAGTGACTGTATCATCTTGTAGTTTATAATTGTGAAAGAGGTCATGGCAGCAACGTGAATCCTGTGCTGACTCTAAGAGATGTATGTATAGACATGGCTGTTAAAAACAAAACAAACAAAAACGCTTCAGCGGACGCCTGGGTGGCTCAGTGGGTTAAAGCCTCTGCCTTCAGCTCAGGTCATGATCCCAGGGTTCTGGGATGGAGCCCTGCATCAGGCTGTCTGCTCAGCAGGGAGCCTGCTTCCCCCTTTCTCTCTGTCTGCTTCTCTGCCTACTTGTGATCTCTGTTTGTCAAATAAATAAATAAAATCTTTAAAAAAAAAAAAAACAAAAACGCTTCAGCGATGTTTATGTTATATCAAGAACTACAGAACTGCCCACACAACTTGATCCATTTTTCCCTAATAGTTACCCTAAAGACATGATTCAAAAAACAAAAAAATGCTCAAAGATAGGTAGGTCGATCTTGTTTATATGGAAGCAAAATGATCCCCAGGAAGCAAATGGGAAAATTATGGTATTAATTTTTAATGGCAAAGCATTTAAGAAAAATAAAAAAGTATATGTAAGAAACAATGTGTACATTCTGATTGCAACTATGAAATACATCAAGGGGCCCTAGAAAAATAAAAACAAAAATTGTATTTGCTGTAAATTGCTTTCAAAGTGGAAAAATGGAAAGATCAGAAATAGTATGAGTCCAAGGGAAGTCAGTTTTTAGATATCTAATTAGTTTTTTTAATCTAATTATTAACTTGCTAGCAATTTAGGGGCACCTGGGTGGCTCATTCAGTTAACTGTCCTGCTCCTGATTTCAGCTCAGGTCATAATGTCAGGATTGTGAGTCTGAGGGCCCCAGGGATCTGCGCTCAGCAGAGAATCTGCTTCTCTCCTTCTCACTCTGCCCCTTCCCCCATGTGCATGCACGTGCTCTCTCTAAAATAAATAAATAAATCTAAAAAAAAAAAAAAAATTCTGGGGCAACTGGGTGGCTCAGTGGGTTAAGCTCAGTTCATGATCCTGGGGTCCTGGGATCGAGCGCCACATGGGGCTCCCTGTTCACAAGGAAGCCTGCTTCTCCCTCACCCACTCCCCCTGCTTATGTTCCCTCTCTTGCTATCTCTCAGACAAATAAATGAATGAAATCTTTAAAAATAAATAAATAAGTAAAATTTTAAAAATTGCTAACAATTTCAAAGGGAAGTGAATTACAGTATCTTCAGAACCCAAAGTGACTAATCACTTATTGAACATCTATTATAGACTAGGTCCTCTGAAACATGTTCTTAGTTCATACAGTTATATTGTGAAGTAGGTACTCTTATTTCCATTTATAGATGAAGGATTTGAGTTGCAGAGAGGCTAACTGGCTTATTCAAGTATCAGAGCTATTAACAGGGACAGCCAGAAGTCAAATCCAAGTACATCTTGGTTCTGACCCAAAACCTTTCAAATACAACACCTCACTGCAGGTCATTCTTTCACAAATTTGAATTTTAACAAACAAAAGAAAAGAAGGGAGGGGCACCTGGGTGGCTCTGCCATTTGAGCATCTGTCTTAGGCTCAGGTTAAGGTCCCAGGGTCCTGGGACTGAGCCCCCCTTAGGGCTCCCTGTTCAGTGAAGAGAGTCTGCTTCTCCTCCCTCTGCCTCCCCAAGCCTTCTTGTGCACACACGCTGGAGGGCAAGTGTTCTCTCTCACTCTCAAATAAATAAGTAAAATCTTTCTTAAAAATACAAATAAAATCTAAAAAGAAGAAAAAAAAATTCAGAAGGAAGGGAAAAAATTATAAATAAATACATATTCCCCAATGAGCCAAGTCTTATAAAAGATGTCAAAACACGTATCTTTTAGTCCATTTTAATTGTTTTGCTTTTCATTTACTTAGGAAATATGGTTATAGTACTTATGTTCTTCTTTATCAATGCGGGAACCAGCCTCCTACATTCTGGGCATCCACTGGTGTGAGAATCCGGGGGAATAGGACGGTCCTAGCTCCCCCCCGACATGACAACTAAAACTTAAGACACCTGCTAACCTGAGCCCCAGCAGCGGAGTGCGTACCTGCTCGGCAGTCAGAAAGCCCTGCCTGATCTACCAAAAGGGACTACGACTCAAAGGAGGAGACTCAAAGGACGAGCGCTGGTAAGGCACCCCCGCGCACCTTCCGGAGTGAGCTGACCACGCGAGGGTATTTTGGGGATGCTCTTGCACAGGAACTAAGCGCTGGGCTAGCCTTTTAGCTTCCTGCCGTCCTGCCCATCTCCTGAGCCTGTTTCTCAGGCAGTCCCATTGAGTTACCAATTTTCCTGCCCATTTATGTTCGAGTTAACTAAAGTTGGTTTCTGTTGACTGAAACCAAGAGCCCTGGTCAGTAAAAGAGCAAAAGCAACAGTGGACCAACTGATGCTGAACTATTTTAATGCTGTTTCCCTGGGCCTTCCTGCCCCGTCCACCCATCAAATGAAAAGTTCCCATAAAAAGAGTAGAGAAGGATAGACACCATCAAATAAAATATGAAGAGAGCAGCTGCACACTTTAATAAAAGTCAAATTTCTAGGCTCAAGGATGTCACATCGAGACTCCTAGGATAACGCACCAATGAAACTAGAGATGCACTTTCTTCAATCTTGGAGAAGCCATAGGAATGGAAGAATCCCATCAATAGGTGAACATGTCTAGCCTCACCAGAAAAAGAGAAATAGAGGATTTTAAAAGCTACAGATCCTGAGGTGTATCCCCTACTGAATTTTGCAGTAAACTGGGCTCGGTGCCCTATGAGCAAGCATGTGTCGGCTCAGGAACACGGTAAGAACAGTAGTTGCCTTTGGTGGTCAAGTTTCCTTCTTCCCCATATTCTGTATTTTCCACATTCTTTTTCTATCATGAATAGTTTATAATTTTGAAAGGGAGGAAAACAAATTTAAAGGTCAAATCATACCATAGAATGAAAATCCTCATATCCCTTTTTGATTGGGTTATTCTCCTAGTAGATGAGTGGACTACCGCAGACATCCGGAGAATGCTTTCAATAGGTACTTAGCAAAATCTCCATGAAAATCCCGAGGATAAGACACAAAGGTGCAGAGTAGATGATAGGAAATTTAGAAGAATTCCAGGCTGAAGGACATTAGAGTTGGGTGAACTCACAGCTGGATTTACTGACATACTCAAATCATAGGTATTAATGAGTTGGTGTCAATTTGCAGAGAAGAAGAACTCCCAAGGTGAGTTAGGAATTCTTATGGTATGTCCTGCTCAACATTAATTACAATGACTTGAATGGGTGATGGGTATTAAGGAGGGCACTTGTTGTGATGAGCCCTGGGTGTTACGTGTAAATGATATGTCACAAAATTCAACTTGTGAAACAAAAACAAAAAATTATGGCGACTTGAAGACAAAGACTGCACATGTATTACAATATTTACAAGTGAGCCAAAGAAGCATTTTGCTTATATAGGATAATAAAGTGACTCTACAGGACCCTAAGAAGAAGAAGAAAAAAAAAAAACTAATTGGCTAAATGTAAAATTCAAGATCACACTGAAAAACCAGTAAGGTAAGTAAAGACTAAAGGTCTCAAAACCAGCTAATGATTCGTGGAAAAAAAAAAAAAAAAGAAGGAAAGAAACCCAGAGAACTGGAGCTCCATGAGAAATAGCACCAGCGGTGTAGAAAGAGCTCCTACAATATCAAAGAGCCGACAGCTCTCTTTGATATTTAGTCATAAAACATCAGTCCTATTTTGTGCAAGTCTGAGAGTCACGTGTTCAAGAAGAACATATGAAGTAAAAAAAAAAAATAAAATAAAATAACGAAAGTTAGACAATCCAAATGATAAGGGACCTTAAAGTAATTTTAGAGAAGAATTAGAGATACTTAGCCTGGAAAAGTGTGAAGGAGGGAAAAGTAAGCAGTTTCTGACTTTTAAAAGACTTGATATGCATGGAAGTATAAACTGCTGTGTGGCTCCACAAGGCAGAAGTAGAGATAATCAGCTGATGTTCCAGAGAGGCAGTGACGAAGTTATTTCTATGGGCATAGTCAGGCATAGTCATGGGCAAAGTTATTTCCATGGGCATAGACGAATAGGTTGGAGTTTAAAGGAGCAAGGCTCTATCCTAAGTTGACTTCATTGAGCCAAGATTTCTTTTGCTGTATCTTTGTGCTCCGTGGCTCTGTCAGAGAGCTTCAAAGACTTGAAGCATAAGAAAAACAAGAGCTCTGGGGTTTGTGGCCACTAACATCTATGAAGGCAAGGAAATCCTCAAGAGTAGATTTTTCTGACCCATTTTCAAGACACTGGTTTCCAGTTTTGAAATAAATATCACATATGATTATGATGGACGATTTGATAAAGTCTTGTTCCTTGAATGCAAATAACAACTAAGATGTCTCTAACCCATGTAAAAGGAACTAGTTTGTGACTATGATTTTTAAACGTCATCTGTAAATCTGGAAATCCCTTCATTCCCTGGTGCCATTCTTTCGTATTTGCAAATTTTCTGATCATTCATAATCCTTCCCCTCTCACCATTTCCCTTCACTTCTAGCTTCGTAGGCATCCCACTCTTGAATTCTCTTCCTCTTTGTTTTGGTCACACTGTATCTGGTTCTTACTTTCTTAGATGCCGTCTCGGCTTGTCAACACATCCCACTCCCGCTTTGCTCTATTTCCACTCTGCTCCATCTAGTGGAATGCCTTTTTTTACAGCATGGTCCCATTAAGAAAACCTACTACTCTTTGCAGTGACGGGCTAAGAAATAAACGTAGTTAACAGCATCTATTTAAAGGTATCAAAACTTCTGGTGAGATAACTTAGGGGCCATTTCCCAAACACCAGACAGAAATCTAGACTTTTGACAGCACACTTATTTGAAGAAAGTGGAAACATGTTCAGTCCAATAACAGCATAAGGTCTATAGGAAATAGAAGACAGGTAAATGATCATTTTGTCTCTTATGGAAAATGAACTGTATGATTAGCCTAAAGCCTGATGGTAAATTTCCTTTAGATATACTCTGGTTAATCTGCTCGTGATAGCCCCATGATGAGAGTCATCGGTTTTTCAAGAAAGCATCTTCGAGTGTAGAGCCACAGATTCGGATTTTGTGCCCTTCCTGCATTCATAGTGAACATCCTATTTGTGAATACAAATACCTCTGTTGAGCCTGACTGGATCAAGCCTGAAAAGACTCAAGCTAAGCCCAACCCAGTGGAGCGTCTCCTACAGTCTTACTTCTGCAGTTGAGCAACACGAATACACATGGGCCTGATTATTACCATCACAGAAATAAAAACTGTCATTTTTAAACTTGATTGGGGAGAGAAAGATCACAGAAATAAACTGGAAAGAAAATGAATAAAACTCTTTTTGAAAATGACAGCAGAGGGAGGGATACCCCACTCTCGTGCCAACACCCCTGGTTCATTCATTCCGTCATTCACTCCCTAAACCTGTGGCTAGGGTGTTCTTCTTTTTTGTTTTTTTATCTTTTTAATATTTGAGAGAGAGACAACACAAGCAGGGGAAGGGGCAGAGGGAGAGGGAGAAGCAGACTCCCCGCTGAGCAGAGATTCCCAAGGTAGGGCTCCATCCCAGGACCCTGGGACCCTGCCCTGAGCCCAAGGCAGATGCTTAACTAACACCCAGGCACCCCTAGGGTGTTCTTCTTAAAACATAAATCTGGTCTTATCCAAAACAAGAACAAAACCTTTAGAACTCCTCATTAATTCACTAGATGTTCATTCTTCTGGTTTCACTTCATATATCATCTTCTTCAGAAACCCATCCCTGGGAGAGAAGCCCTCCCGTGTGTGCATGGCCCCTTGCGGCCATCACCACTACCCCCCGCCCACCATCAACTGGACAGTAAACTACTCCAACTCCTATTCACTGTTCATCCTCATCCCCAAGAATCATGCTTAGAACAAAGGATGTAGATAACGTACTTCTGTCGTGGGAGTCTGTGAAAAAAATGAAGGGATGAAACTCAGATACCAAGGGAGCACTGGCACATAAACCAAGGAGCTGACACTAGACGTTTCGGAGTTCACTGTTATTCAACATAAATACAGAAACATATTTTTTTCCCAAACAGAACGTTTGGATGCCAAATAATTTTGCCCATTGGGTGTATATGGATATGAGACAGCACTGTGAGAAGCCAATCTAGGACACAGTTAGCGAGTTAAGTCAGAATGGAAGGAAGTAAAAATCTCCCTGTTGGACTTATTAGCTCCAATATCTAAGTCACTCCCTGGGGAGAATTTGGCTCTTATATAAGAATGCTCACTTTTTTTTTGCACCAGAACGGAGTCTAATCAAGTGTGTAAATGCTGCAATACACCAAATGGTGGAGGAGAATTAATGTTCCTCTTGTGGGCTCCTCAACCGTCTCACCCCCGGGGAAGTGACTTAGGCACTGAACAGAACCGAGATCATTAGGAACAGTTATGCAAAACTTATGAAGAGAAATACCCTTGCTTTACATGAAGGTTAGAATATGATGATCTCTTCTTAGGTGCCCTTGGAGTGGCGACTTAGGTGTAATACCAAGTCATACCCACGCGCATGCATGGGCTCAGAGTAAGGAGAAAAGAAAAAAGCCAGCTTACGGCTCCTATGGTTGTCTATTGTTGGCTTCGAACCTACCTAAACAATGTTATCTTATATGTCCTAGTGAGCTAATCCCTCTGTCATTAAAAAAAAATAATAAAAAATTAAAAAATATATATATATTTTTAGAGGCCACACATAACCCACACACACAAAAACTCTGACACCACCATCGGAAGCAGAATTCCGGTGAGGGGCAGAAGTCACCAGAAATGTGGGGGAAGTAACTGGACTTTTAAGCACATACTGCTTTTCTCCAGGAAGTCAGAATTAGATGACAAACAAATAAGAGGAACGTTATGGAAAACTATTTGCTAAACAGCAGCCACTCTGGTGAATTTTGGTTTGTACATCATCAGGTTCCTCTGTGATCAGAGAGCCTCTGACACTGTAAGTCACAATCACAGATGATCGGCTTGATGATCTCTCCCTTCCGACACAGTAAGATCACGGAATCAGAGTAAGACTTTGGAAGTCTTGTCTACCTGCACATCAAACTTCATTTTGGCGATATATTTTTTTTTTCTGTTAGTAAAACTAACACACACACACACACACACAATTAAATCTTATAGGAAAAGTCTTCTACCGCTGCCAAATTTCGGCTGGGAACAAATTTTTATGGCCAGCTAATAAACCTGCTGAAAATAGGGGTTTGATAATGGAAACCCTTCGGAGCCCTTAACTACAGTGTGCACGGCTATAATAAAAAGAATTAATGCAGTCAATTTGTACTACTGTTCTCGGAACAAAAAACCCTATTTCAACCACAGTCTTTTCAACAGCTGATTGGCAGCCCTGTCCATTTCCCCTCTGCAGTGTTGTCAGGAGTCTTCAACATGATAATGAGCCTGTCACCATATTCAAATAGCCCTGTGACAGCAAGTTTTGTGAGTGTGACGTCCACTGCAAAGGGTCTGTCAAAAAGCACCTTTCAGAAAATGAAAAGAGAATGCTTTCTTGATGATAAACCTAATTTCTCCATAGATAAAAGAGTGAGATTTTTCATCAGATTTTGTCAGTGTTGTGTTGCATTTATCTCTTCAAACGTTCCTGTTTTCTTTTTAAAAAATATACTTAAATTTAGATTTGTCAGTGACGGGGGGAGAAAAATGATGATGAAACACATTTTTTGTTCTAGGAAACTGAGTCCATCATGTTACTACAGAGAGGAAAGGGGAAAGGGGATGCTTTTTCTATCACATTAAACGCTGGCAACAGGAGTGGGAGACTAACTTGTTACTGGCCATCTCGTAAACCTCCAGTTCTGTACACTTCATTCTCTGGGGCCAACTGCCTCCCCCAAATGCCCACGGGAAGTTGCTGGGTTGGAAGTGTGTCTCCACATGGGCACCTCCTCAGAGCTCCAGAGACTCCGTGACTGCTCACAGCGGAGAGAAAGCTCCTGCTTCAGGATCTGAGGGTTCAATTCCCTTGGTAAATCATGTTGGTTGGCTGCATACTGGGAAAAGCGTGTTTTCACGCATTGGCCCATTAAAGCATTTTGTGTGTAACTAAGATGTTTAAAATTCCTGTTGGGAAGGGGGAAAAATTAGTTTTTCTTCAGTTATAAAGAGTTATTTTTATCGAAAACCCACATTTTCTTGAGCACTGTTTAAATTTTGGCTCCTTATTAATCAATAGATAATCAATAGATAAAAGCTCAGTGTGATCAGCATAAATACAAAAACCTAATTCAGGTATTTTCTCAGAAGCAATGTATGTATATGTACATGTCTGTGTATACAAAATACATACAGATGCTGTGCATACATGTTATCAACCGACACAAATGCCTGTACTATACATGAGTATTGTGTGTATAGAACACACATGCAATATTGCTATGTACATGAATACACACACACACACACACACACACACACACACACACACAGAGTGGGAAGGATGTCAGTGTAACCCTTCGGGGATGTTAGCATCTCAGATTTTAATAAAATTCACACACACACACCAGACACACAGAAAACTGGGAAGCTCCGTGGCATTGCAGTGGAGAGGTGGTAAGAGGGCTGAGATGAAGAAGCAGAGGGACAGGAAGCCAGCAGAAAACTGTCATTCCTTCATCCCTGAGCTGCCCTGAATACCACCTTCAGCAAATAAACACATGCAGGAGGTCCCAGAAGTTCCTAAGAAAGAAACCTATGTAGGAATGTAAATCCCCTGCCTACTTTAACTCAGGCTCTGTGACAATAAAAAGAACCTTGTATGTTAGAAAGCACACATAGTCTGTCCAGCGTGCCACCATATGGCTTAATTCCTTACTATTCCTCTATTATACTATATCCAAACATCTTTAAAAGGTAGTAGGAAACATATAAGTAACTGTGTCTTGGTAGCCTGGTGTCGGTGGATGGCTCACGTCAAAGTCCCATTTTTAAAACAGTATTTTCTTTAACCCTCTGATTGTATGACTATTTCTGTGTCTCTATGGGATAACAGCGTCTGAGAAGTCCTCTCACTGGTCAAAAGCAGGGGAATCTCTGCAATTCTGCTCCTACCTGTTTCAAATAAACCCGTCTCCTTCCGGGTGAGGTCTGAATATGCCAAAAGGGCCTGTCGATTACAGAAAATGATAATTTCATGGTTTTGTAGGTACCACATGTATAAAGCTGACATGACAACAGAGTTTCCTTCATGAAAAATTAATACACTTTGGTGTGGGGGAGGGAAACCTCAATCTCTGCCACAGAGATGATTCTCAATATACCGAGGAGGACGAAAGTTACAAACACGCGCGAGGCTTTTTGAATCAAAGTATGATTCCCCCTTACTCGTCAACAACTAGCGAGGCTGAAATTATTAAAGAGTTTCTAATCTTTTAATTCCAGAGAAAGAAAAGGAAGCAAAGGTTTTCAAAGCAGGGTGGGGTGCGGAGGAGAACGAGGCCTCCCCAATATGTGTCAATGCAACCCCTGAAAGAAGATAAAAGTAACTAATTAAGGATCAGCAATAAATGTGACTGATTTTGAGTTCGTCAGCTGGAGGGAACTATTATAAAGCCAATAAATAGAGCTGTAGACAGCTGGCTTTGTGCAGCACCCCGCTCCTTTGCCTAAATGTTTAAACCATTGATTTATTTGGGATTAAAAAAAATGAAATCTCGAACTAAGCCATTCCCAACATACAAAGCAAATTCCAGAATCTTGAAGACTTTCATTGTCTCTGAAAGTCATTGTCACCACCCTAATCCCCTCATTAAAGCTAAAGAAATGCTGGGATGGCATTAAAATGAATGCAAACCATTCGCAGCAATCTCCTGCTCACACCGCCTCCAAATGAAGGCAGGCACATTGCATAATCCCGGCCGCAAGAGCTCCTGACAGGTGCATGATTTATGCTCCTAGTCAGAAGAATCGGAGGGCCTGCAGAGGAGACAGCATGAGCAAGGCGGTGGCGAGACAGATGCTCTCAGTAGGCTTGCAGGGGCTGGCAGGCTCCAGCTAGTTCAGGTGAACCTGGACACTTTAAGTGCTGAACTCCTATTGCCTGGATTCCAACACTCCGACGTGCCATTCGCAAGACGGTACGCAACGTACACAGTGAATAAACCGTCAACTCCAGGCAGGCACTCCTTGTGGGGTCTGTCCAGCCCCGTCCACCCTGGTGCTCCCCGGGGCCACGGAAGCGAAAGGAAACGCATTTTTGTCAAATGAATTGTATAATACAGATGTAAATATCGCATAGGTCGGAGATCTGCAGTCTTGACAATATGTAGTCCAGGTATGGTAAGTGGCGAGTGACAAGATCTCCGAACAACCCGATCAATATTAAAGATCGCACAGTGGGATTAGGAGAAACACACCTCAGCAGAAAACCGACATTCCTGTCAATTATATTAATTATTTTTCAGATACATGACATGCTTTCATGACATTTTATTCTGAAAAGGCATTTGAATATTTGAGAGGAAGTGAGTAAGGGATGGATAAAAGCGAGCGTCCCAAAAGGGCTGAACAGCTTTGAAATCAATCTTTAAAATAGTTTTTCGGAATTTCTCTCAATAGCCCCACACAATAACAATCTGGTAAAGATTATGGTATTGGTTTAAAGGGTAGATAAACCTAATTACAGCTATTGACGACGAATTACTGCTACTCCGATCTCTAGCACGAGATATTAGCCTGCATTTGAGCGGTCAGCAGTAAACCACCAATGGACAGAGAAATTCCCTCCATGGACCCACAGAAACCTGTACAGATCACCCTGTCCCCACTCAGCCCAGTATCTCTGAGGCACAGAGCTTTGGGCATCAGTGAAAGGGACAAGCATCCAAATGTACAAGCTTCAGGTTATCTTGGATGAATGTGACTTTACTTTCCACTCCCAGATACAGCAGGGTCAAAGGTAGAGCTGCCAATGAGAATTAAAGACACAGGCATCCCTTTAATTAGATAACAGTATTCAAAGTCGTGTAAATTCCCAAGAAGCCACTTTGCAAAGCCTGAGTTACAGTGTTGGGGGGGGGGCACGGAAGGTGGGCATTGGGCTTTTTTTCAGCTATGCACCAGTAAAAAAGAGAAATTTTTTAAAGAACAAAATGGAATACATTGTAAGTAATTCAAAATGCCTCCAGACTTTACAGTTCTCCCTGGAGAAAAAACTCAAACAATTTCAAGTCTTCACAAACTGCATCCAAATCCTTTTTCTAACTTCATTAAGCTCCAGTGCTTAAAAATCGTTCATAGCAAGTACTTTAATTAGAGACGAGCCATTGCAGGGAGAGCTCGACAGGCTCTGTGTCTACCCAGCAACCAGGCTGGCCAGGGGGGAGAGTCTCTTACTCCACAGGGCGATGCAATGCAAGCGCAAACTGGGGAGCTGACACATTCCCTCCGTCCCCAAAGGGAAACTGGGGGCCTGGTGGAGGGGAGCAGTGCTCTGCAGTGTTCAGCAGAGACTGAAACATCATTCTGGCCTCACCAGTACTCTGCCAGTTTACTATTATATATACAGAGAAAGAGGAGAAAATGTGTTAAAAGCAAGCCTATTTGAAGAGCAGCACGGGGCAGTCATCCGCCCTATGTACCCTGAATTTTCCTTGCTTGTTTTACCTGCTGTCTCTCTCCTCCCTCATTTTTCCTCTTTGCCTTCTCCATCTCTCTGGATCAAATTTTCCAACCCCCACCCTTTGGGACTAAAGCCACCGCCATGAGTCCCACGGGACAGGCACACCACCAGCAGAGGTGCACGCAGGTGCCACACGAAACTCTGAGATGCTGCATTTATTTCATGTTTGAAAGTCAATCCGGGTCTGGAAAGCGGGGTGGAGGGGAGAACCGAGAAGAACAATTCTCATGCTGAAGTAACGTGTGCTTCCTCCTTCTCCAGCTAGAATAATGACTGGGAGGCAGAACTCGAGAAGACAAGTGAAGAATTCACAGGTTCTAAGTGGCTTGCCATTTTAAACTCAAAGTTGTTTAGAGACCTAAACACACAGGAAAAAGAAACAAAACAAAACCTAAAACAGAAGAGTTTTTGTTGAAAGTTCTAGGTGGAGATAAAAGCCCTTTCTTCACCAATGACTCATACACTCTTTATCCTGAAAAGCCAGAACTGAATGAACCCAGGAGCGTGTACAAAAGGAACCGAGAGGCCATAAATTTGACTTTGGAAGAAGTTAGCAATGATCTGGATGAGAAGTGATTCCATGAATTCAAGGTCATTTGTTTCTGGTCCGTGACAGACTTTCCTGCTGTCCCCCCACAATCCACAGAGGGGTCTCTCTGATTCTGGCAGGTTCTGCTGACCCTGCCTGTCACCTTCAGATCTCCTGCACACAGGCAAGGGTCTGGGGCTGGAGTCACACAGAGCATTATTGGGGACCTCTGACCCAGGAAGTCATGAAGAGCAGCAGTGGGAAGACAACCCAGGCCTGCTGTGAACATAGCACTTGGTCATTTTGGAGGGAAAAAAATTCCGGGAAGATGACATTTGAGAACAAGCACAGCTGACCCAGTTTTGGTTTAACTAGGCATTGTCCTAAGCACTTGGAATAGGGAAGATGATGCTAATAATAAGAATAAATAATCGCTAACACTCACCAAAGACTTATATTTGTCAGATCCTGTGCTAAGTATTTTAAATACATTGTCTTATTTAATTCTCACAGTAAACTCTGCAGGACAGTCACTCTTAACACCACTATTTTGCAGATGGAGAAACTGAGGCCAGAGGCATTAAGAAACATGCTAGTAACTGACAACCGAACAGCCACTCCAGGTTGTCTATTAGCAAATCCCATACCTTCATAATGTGCTGTGTGGAATGAGGGACTAATAACACGATTCCGTATGTACTAGTTTCATGTTGCAGATATATTAAACCCAGGCCTTCATAACACACTCCACGACTTACCGGAATTGGGCAATGTGGGATGAAACTAACAATTCCTAATTCTTCCCTCCACCCCCCTGAGCTCTCTGCTTTTTTAAAATAGCCAGCCATGAAGAAAAATGAAAGTTAAAAAAAAAAAAAGACTAAGATATAGGTGCCTTAGCACTTCACGTTGGGAGACTTTTTATCAATGATCTCTCTCACTCTGATGGAAAGGAGACAGTAGGAATGGTCTTGCTACTCACCCCTGCTTCCCCGGCCCATTAGCTGTTTTCCAATGTGCAAATGACTCTGGTCTCCCAGGACTGTTTAAGAGTTCAGCTGACTACAGCACCGTCTCCTTCTGGGTTTCAGTTAAAATCAATGCATTAACGGAGGATGCTAGTTAGACTCTGTAACTGCAAGTTAAGAAAGGTGAGGCAGAAAAGGACTGCTAGCTTTATAAGCTAGAGGACTTTCAAAGAGGCCAGTTCCCGAGTGGCATTAAAATAGAAGTATAATTGCTTGTAAAGGCTGGAGGATTTTGTTCTTTTCTACCTTTACAAAACTTCTGATAGATTTTCTTTGCTGCAGCACATAACCAAAGAGCTAAAAATGTGTGAGATCACCAGGAGTTGCTCTAACATTTCCTAGGCGCACAACATTTGAATCGAATTTCTGTTCCTTCTCCTTTGTCACCATTAGCAAACCTTTATTTTCCCATCCGATCCTCTCCGGATCCTAATTAACGACTTCTGGGGAGACCCACAGACATATACGGAATTGTGGAGAAATACGTTTCTTCACAGACCACAAACTTGGACCTGTTGACTGCAGAGCATGAAATTTTTTGCTACAAATGGAAAATGAAATCATCAGACAATGACCTGGACTGCCTCTCGGGGACAGATGCGAAGCCCTCGCAATCTCTTCCTCTAACCAATAGCCCGCGATGGTCTACGTGGAACGGGTGCTATGCCGAAGCAGGAGCCGCTCCAGCATTATTCAAAGCATTCCTAAGAACAGGTGAAAGATTTTCTACATAGAAACTCCAAGAAATAATACTGTGCTCTGGCACAGAACAATATTTGCGGGAATCAGAAAATGTTCCCGTTATTACCCGGACCCCTTGTTTTAGAGCATCTACAATAAGGAATGATTCCAGAATTTTAGCAGCTCGAACCAAAACCATTCTCTGAGTTAAAGGTCTCCCTGTTCACAAAAGGAAGTGAGAACAGAGACACAGAGGCTTCCCTGTGAGAGAAATAATATTTCACCCCTTGACGGTGGTAAGATTAATTAAGAGGAGAACCAAAGGACTTCATTAGGAATATCAGTAGAGGCTACGGGCTTCAGAGCCTAAAAAATCCAGATTGAATCCTGGCTGTACCATGTACTACTTGTCTGATCTTACGCAAGTTTTTATACAAGTTCTTTCGAACAGGTCTTAGTTTTCTCATATATATACACCAATTTATCAAATATCTATGGGAAAGATAGATGAAAAATGTCCGTCCTTCCTTCTTTCCTTCCTTTTCTTCTTTCTACCCATGATACACTGATTGCTACACTGTCAGGGTATGCAATACAAATCCAATACACCACGACTTCTGAAATACAATTCTGTCATTGTCATATAATATAAGAGAAAATGCAGAAGTAATTTATATATGATGATAGCCCATAAATCGATTCTAAAAGCATTATTTGTGACAAAATTGTTTCTGCGTTCAAGTTTTAATAATGTAACTGAAAGCCCAGTAAAGTAGGTTTAAAAAGAAAGAAAAAAATATGCAGTTACACTTTACTGAGCACCTACTATGTGACCATTAAATGCTAGGTGTTACGGAGGACTGAAATATAAATAATACAGCCATGTTCTCATTATTTTCTATGAGACATGCTAAGTGACTAACAGAATACTAGAAATAAACACTAACAATATTTTCTGAGTGTTTGTTGCTTGCACCATGACAAGAGTATGACATCCATTACCTGTGTAAACCTCAAAATAACCCTCTAATCCAGTTACTATTACAACCCCCATTTTACAGATAAAGTTTAAAAAGGGTAACGTAACTAACTTAATTGAGATATCACTGCTAGTAAGTAGTAAAGTTTGCACTGAACCCAAATTCTATTTCTCTACACTGTCCACTATGGTCCTCACCAGCTATGTGGGGCTAGTTAATTTAAGTAAGATTTAACTAAAGTAAAAAAAATTCAGTTCTTTCATTGCATTAGACCCATTTCAAGGGCTCTGTCAACACACCCACAGACTCCATCTGATCTGAGAGACCAAGCTTCCTATCTTTACATCTACATTCCTCTGTGAAAAACACGATGTTAAAAATGCTAAGTTGTATGAAATAGAATATAAATGGTGGTGAAATTCAGAAAGGAGAGAAATCTATATGACTGCACGTAATCAGGCCCGTGATGGATCACGAACCCCACAAAGGCAGAAACATGTCTGTCAAGTTCACTTTTAATCCTTAGTACTTAATAAAGGAAACTATATGGAGTCATGTCTCAAGAAGCATTTCTTGAATGGATGGGATAAAAGATGGATGAATAAACGTTTGGACATGGGCTGGACAACTGTGCATCATTTGGACCCATAAATAAGTAGAAAGCAGTTTCTAGAGAAATAACCTGACCCCAGCTCTAGGTGTTAAAGAACAAGGGCCACTTCTCACCTAGCAGATGGAAATATTTACAGATTCGACCATAAAACAAGAATCCACTTTCCTTCCAAATATTTCCAAATTATGCATGAATTGGTAATGCCCTAAGGCTGGCTAAGGTTAGAGTAATTGCCATTTAATTGGCTTCAAATATACTAATGATTATGATAATGTTGATACTAAAGAGATTGAATAGACCTGGAGATAAATGGCCAAGAGAGGGGAGAAGTAAATCCATGGGAGGTGGAGGTTGGGGATAATTATGGAGGTCATCAGCTTGGGAATCACCGAATAGCAACTCACTACAATTGTGAAGAAACTCTGCTTTCAGAGGAAATTTTGAAATTAAAAAAAAAAAAAAAATTTTAAGGGCAGAGGAGGAAGAGGAAGTTGGGAGGCCCGAAACATTACATGTTAGGGAGAAGTTTACTTGGGGAGAATTTAAGGGACAGTCTAGGGAGAAGCAACTAAACAGTGTCTCGGGCGGTCTCAAAGGAAACACTTAAACATCTAAGAAATAAGAGGTAGACCAGCAAAATGGACTTAGCTGCCTGTGGGGATAACATGCTGGCTGGCGCTCTAAGACAGAACCAGAAATCAGTACAGATCTAAGTCAAAATACATGCTAAGTTAAACTAGGTAATGTAAATCATCTCATTTTTTAAAAATTTTATTTATTTATTTGAGAGAGACCAAGAGAGAAAGAGAGCAGGGGGAGAGGGTTAGGGAGAGGGAGAAGCAAACCCCCCACTGAACAGGGAGCCTGACTTGGGGCTCGATCCCAAGATGGCGGGATCATGACCTGAGCCAAAGGCAGACACTTAACTGATGCCTGAGTCACCCAGGAGCCTCTAAATGATCTCATTTTTCATATATTCTGCTCCTTAAAGTCTCCACATCCCCAGTGTAGCTAAAAAGTCTAGGAAAATAATCTAGGTATCTTAAAATTATGATTATGCAGGCTATGGAGCACCTGGGTGGCTCAGTTGGTTAAGCATCAGCTCTTGATTTCAGATCAGGTCATGATCTCAGGGTGGTGAGACGGATCCCCCCATCAGGCTCTGCGCTGAGCATAGGATCTGCCTGAGAGTCTCTCTCGCCCTCTCCCTCTCCCCACCTCCCCTCATGTGCATGCATGCGCGCGTGCTCTCTTCCTAAAAAAGAAAAGAAAATTATGATTATACAGCTTATGTAGAAAAGATTTGATAGCTGAACATGTAAGTGTTGAGAAAAATAGGAACTGATTATGATCCCAGATACACATAATCCTGGGAAAAACAGGTTAACCGAAAGGCCACTGCTAAGACACCCTTCCTCTGGGGTTGCCCTAGGTCCCATATTTTCACCACCGTCACTTATAAGGGGAGCAGCTGTTACAATTGGGATTTTAAAATAGTCAAAATCCCAATACTCCTGTCAAAGGTCTCCGTCGCACTTCCTCCCTCCCAAATCAGTTCCATGTTAATCTCCTTCGACGGCATGATTCCTATTCACGTCCACTTCAAAAAGCCAAAGCCAGGTAAAAATACATTTATGATGCATCTAATCAGCGGAAGCCCATCGCACCTGAGGATCAGTCATCGTGCCTGGGCCGTCCAGTCTACCTGGGTGAGGCGGAAAGCGAGCGACGGCTCCCTGATATTTGTTCTAGTAGCCATAAAGCGACACTGGCTCTCAAATAGCACAATCTGCCATTCACTCGGGTCTGGTTTGCCAGGAAACCCAAGGATGGACTCCCCACCAGTACCATCAGGCTCAGGGAATTTGGCTAGCACCGGGCGCCTCAGACTTCTGCCAGCTAATTGGCTTTGGGGAAGCCGCTGACCTACTCTCCACTGAGTGGCTTTTGTGAACCTGGAACCCAGCCTGCCTCTCATCATTGATCAACCTTGGCCAAGCCAGCTGGCTTGTTCCTTTGCAGACAGCTTGCCTTAGGGAAGCTGGTTGGTGGCTCTACAGCCGACTCAGGGAGGGAGAGGCAAAACTACAGAACAATCTCTCAGGAAATGACCGGCACTCACTTTCATTTGAGGGAGACTTAGGAAGGAACAAAATCATGTAGGATGCCCGACAGGATACAGACAGAGTTGCACTCTGCACGGCCTTAACGAGAAAGGGAGCCAAACAGTCGGCAATGGCGCCCGAATGAAATGGGCATTCTTCAAACATTTGTCAGAATGCCTTCACATTAAATTCAAGCACGATGCCGTGGACGTCCATGCCACGTTGAGAGATGTGCGCACTGGTGGAAAGAAACAGAAATCCGTTGTCTGGAGGCCGGTGGGAGGAAATGCCACATCAGAGTCCTGTCTGGCAAGGGCCTCCCCTCGCGCTTCCCTCACCGCACACGGCACTGTCGCTACACTTTCCCTGTGTGCGCAAACGTGGAAACAGGTTTACCCCCCCTGGGGTGAAACCCACTAGGAACTTTTTATAATCCAAAAGGAATTAGAAAAAAAAAAAAAAATTGGTGGCATCTTAGATAAATGCCGGCTTCCTATTGCAAGTTCACAAATGAAAAATGGGGACAATCAAATAAATGATTAACTTTTAATAGTATTCCAATGAAAGCAGGAGGAAGGGAGTTAAAAAGAACCTTTTCTTCCCATTTCAATCTTTCTGGCCTCTCTAACCCACATGCAGCAAGCACAGATTTACTCCGTTCAAATGATCCTTGGTGCTGCGTCCACAAGAGAGAACCTACTTCATTTCTAATGTGATTGTTATATTTCAAAAATAAATAAAAATAGTTCCCAAGAACCAGACATGCACAGGGAGTGTGTGCCACCCTAAGATCTGCATAAGGTATATACAGAATCATGGATACGTCTTTAAATCTTCAGTACTCCAAATTTCCCCATGAATCAGAGATAAGATCGTAATACTCCAGTGGTCCACGATGGCCAAACCCTCTAAACAACTGAGGCAGACTGTACTCAACGTCAGTAAATCAAACTCGCTCCTTTCTACAAAAGCAAAACTTACAAGGAATTTGGTTCTGAAGTTCAAAAAATTGGAGCCAGAAAGTAAACCGATGCCAAAATGTTCCTCTATGCTCTAACTTGGATTTATGTAAGATGTCATACTCTGTTTGACAAAAACACAGACCCCTGAAATAGGGTTCCCAGGCACTGAACAGCGTGAGTGTTGCCAATGTTTATTCCTACAGTTTATAACTGGCAAGTTATTCCAAAGCTTATGTTGGATCTTAAGAATCTCAGAATGGGAAGTGACCAGAAAAGATACCCTGGCCTTAAAGCCCACGTGGAACGTGACCCTATTCCTACATCTCTCGCAACGATGGGAAACTCACCGCCTTCAAACACAGTTCATTCTATTTCTGGACATTCAATGAAGAACTCAAATCAATGAAATGAGTCTGACTTTTGTTTTTTGTTTTTTTTTAATGGTTGACTTAAACATTCTTTTAAGAGCTCAGTATCTCCTGAATAGCCATAGCCCCTGAGAATCCCAAGCTAACTGTACACTTGAATATCACTATGGTTCGCAAAGACGAACTATTTTAAACAAATACAGAGCACAGGCAATAGAGCTAGAACGCCTGCCATAAAATCCAGTCTCTTATCGTGCATTGTGAGAACTCTGGCAAGTAACATTATCACTCCAAGCTCTCATTCCTCTGTGAAATGGGGAAATACCCACCTTCGGGGGTCATTGCAAGAAAGAACAAAAAAAAAAAAGAAAAAAAAATCTAACGAAAGCACATAGCACATAGCTTAATGCATTTTAGTCTCCTAGGAATATAGGTTATTACCCCCTCCCTCGCAAAACTTTCCCTGTTCATTTTGAGACAGACGGTTCAAGTTTCCTACCAACAAAGCATGTCCAAAAAAAAAAAAAAAATCACAATCTGGTAATGCAGTATCTGTACATGAAATAACTTTTTATGGGACTTAACTATATTCCCAAATGGCTTCATGTCAGGACAAAGCTCAGAAAGAAGGTGCTCTTTGCTATTGCTTATATTATAACTTGGGAGTTTTGTTCAATACTCCGCATTAATGAGGGAGCTTCTTAGGATAATATTACAACAGAGAGTGCAAGAAATACCAGTGAGGTCAATGCAGTTCTATTAACTGTCATCTAACACAGAAATATTTTCCTTGAATACCATTAAAGCTTTCTCCTTTTCTTTGTTCTGCTTTTTGAAGGCAGTAGGAACCCAAATTTCCCTACCAATAATTTCTGTTTTCGACTTGGCAGCATAATGATATTAGACTTGAGGAAAAAAAAAAAAAAATCACCTTGGCAATGTCTTCTTCAGAGGGTTTTTACAAAAGATACTTTGTTAGGATAAATTGCGCCAAGCAGGTTCTTTAAGTAAGCAAAAACAAATCAGCTTGTTACCAAATGACCTGAGTAGCTTTCTATTTTTTAAAGAGAACCTACCTGGAAAATGTTATACCCTTTAAATGGTCATTTTGTTAAAATGGAAGCTATGAAACAGAAGGGTAATTAGACAAGTAAGTTGCTCTTTGCTCTCCTGCTGATAGGGTAAACCCAGAAGACTCTCAGAGTTCCCACTGCCATATATAAATCAAGACACAAGCTGTGGTTGTAGGAAAACAGTTCTGGGATAATTTTTCATTAGATCCTGGGGGCTCAAGACAACTGACTGAAGAGAAGTAATGGCAGCTCAATGAATAAATGTATGATCCGTGTTCTGTCTCATACACCTGCACGGATGTGCACGCACACACGCACATGCACACACACACGGACACATACGTCTTCTCAAAGCTAAAAAGCCTGGACTGTGATGAGATCGCTCAGAAGAATTAGGGCCCTGGACAAAGAATTTTCTAAGGTGGGAGAAAAGAGGCCAGTGCCACCTGTCTACTGCTACCATTTCCTCCACCCAAAGATTTCCTAAACGTTAGGCCAGCCCTGTTAGTTCATGAGTCAGAGTAAAATATGAGGCTTTTCTGCTCGAAAGCGACTGGCAATGACTTGGCAAGCCCAGACTGAAGCAGAGCATAGATGAGGGAACCTTCTTAAGATACTGGAGATCCATCCACCCAGGAACGGAATAAAAAAGAATTCTAGGGATACCTGGGTGGCTCAGTCAGTTAAGCATCTGCCTTTGGCTTAGGTCATGATCTCAGTGTCCTGGGATCGAGTCCCATATCCAGAGCAGGGACCCTGCTTCTCCCTCTGCCTGCTGCCCTCCCCCCACCCCACTTCTTGTGCATTCTCTCTCTCTCTTTCTCTCTCTGGCAAATAAATAAATAATATATATATTTTTTAAAAAGATAATTCTAGATCCTCAGACTTTTTTGAGGTTAACTTCTTTCCCTGGGGACCTGTCCAGAGACCGACACTAACTCAGTCCGACAAAACAAATGGACCTAAACGCACTGTTCCACGCTGGGCCTCACACTGTGCCCTTCGGACCTCCAAAATTTCTGGCACGTAACGCCTCCTCCAGCTCACATTCGGCCCGATACCGTGGCTGCTCAGCGAATCTGTAAGCACCTTTTCCTGACCCATCTCCCCCACTGTCTGTATCTTCGGTGACCTCATCTGACCCCAAGTGAGAAAAGCTTGGTTTCCTGAGATCAGAATCCTATGGAAAAGGCCCCTCTTGATGAAGGTCACTTATAACTTAGGCCCAACCCCCTTTTTAAACCCACAAGCTCTGCTGCTTCCTGCGAGCACCAGGACACTTTCCCATTTCTTCTCCCCCGACATGAATGTCTCAGGCACTATCAGCCTACGGTGCTGAGACTGGGGCCAATCCACCTGAGGCCGGCGAACGGGAAGCCCCTCGTTCGGCCACGACTGCCGCAAAGCTCGATAGAGACCCAGAGCCTGAAAGGTGACCTACCTGACTTCTAATCCCATTCCCACTCTGGCCGCAGTGGGTCACCCTGTAAGTCACTAAAACCCTCTGAGCCTTGGATTCCTCATCTGATTAAGGAGACTCTCACACCGGGGGTCCCCTGCTTTTATCTACCGAGTGAGGCTTTCAAGGTGTTAACGGAACCTTAATATGCTGAGCCCTTTCCACACCGCATGGTGACTTATCCCAAATGCAGATCCCCATCCTTGGCTTTGCCTTTATCCTAAAGAGGAAGACCCACAATCCTAACGCAGCGTTTAAACTGCCTACCCGGAATCTTCTTGACTGCTCCACTGTTCCTACAACTCTCACTGCTATAAACTGTGGCAAAAATACCCTATTTTCTCCTTTTCCAGAAAGACAAAAAGCAACCAAAGAATTAACCGGTTAAGACAAAATTTATAAAAGAGCACAACGTATAGCTAAATCAAGTCTACAAATCACAGTTCCTATGGTTTGACTTGCCTCACGGACATCGTCAACAGCATCATCATAATTACAAGTATCTTCATGTCTATGCTGGTATAAAGTTTCTACAGACCTTCTAACATTTTCTAAATAAAACTTCCATCAGAATAGAAGGGATGAGAAAGAACATGGTCTAAATGTTGCCCTGCCCGTGGGGAAATGAAGACAGAAATCAATGGATTTCCTCCAAATCACAACCTAGGGAACAGGAAAAGTCGAAATCAAAAGCTAGAGCATGGTATCTTGCCAGACACGGGAGAAGCTCAGTTAAGACGTACGGAGGGGTACTAAAACTCATGTGATACTCTAGTTTTATCCCATGATGCTCTGCTATCAAAATGTCCTTGGTAAAATTTAATGTGCCTATGAGACTAGTCAAGTTCTTACACTTCTCCATGCGCATTTTAAAATGTGTGTAGTTTGCCTGTTTTGTCTGAATGACAAAGAAACGAGGCTTCCTTTCTACTGCTCAACCAGTAATCAAAGGCATTCCTCACCTATGCTGTTGTTGTTAAAAACTGCTGCTTGAAGTCCCCTTTTTCTTTTTTATACTGTTGTCTTTCTTTATTTGACCTAAGGGTAGATATTAAAAACTCAGTGGGTTAGGCCTCTGACTCCTGATCTCAGCTCAGGTCTCGATCTGATGGTCATGAGTTCAAGCCCCGCAGTGGGATCCATGCCAGGCATGGAAACTCCTTAAAAACAAACAAACAGAACCCAAAAAACTAAATTTCCTCAGGAAATTGTGGAACAAATTTTCATCTATTGATGTGTTTCTGTAAAAAATTTGGAAAGGACCCCCAAGGTCCTTGATATTGCCAAAAAATAATAAAATGTATATGAATTTATATTACAACAGCAGGTGAATATCATATACCCAGATTCTAGCTCCGAACGTCACCCGCTAACCATGTGCCAGACCCTGTGCCTCTATTACCTCTCTTGGTTTTTCAAAAACCTCACAAGGTTAAGTTCTATCTTCAGTCCGATGTTCACAAATAAACAGGCTCAAGTAAATAGGGTCTTAAAGGTTATGAAAATTGTGCAGGTCCAGGAAGTGGGAGAGTCAGGGCTAGACTCTCGGACCCCCTGACCCCACAGCTTGATCCTTACTGTCTCTAGCAACAACAAGTAACGTTCTTTCAGTCCTCATTCTACACCACATGCGTGCTGGACACGCCCGGTGCAGTTTTTTACTAATCATTCACATTTCATTTGCAAATGCTACTGTTGCTACCATCACTTTACAGAAGATGAAAGGGAAGATCAGAAAGGTTTAAGTAACCTTTAAAAAAAAAAAAAAGGCATAGTGGGGCACCTGGGTGACTCAGTCAGTTAAGCACCTGCCTTTGGCTCAGATCATGATCCCAGGATCCTGGCAGTGAGCAGCCCTGCATCGGGCTCTAGGGTCTGCGGGGAGCCTGCTTCTCCTTCTCCCTCTGCCTACCACTCTCCCTGCTTGTGCTCTCTCTCTCTCTCTTAAAAAGCAGGCAAAGTGAAAAGCATCTCTTTGACATGAAATAGCTGTACTGGCCCTCCCTGCTTCCTTGATTCTGCTATACTTTGGTAGACAGGCTGGCCTGGCTGGGTAAGGGAACGCTGTGCATACCTGTGGGTACCTTGCTCTCGTCTACAAGAGTCAAAGAAAAATTCTTGAGTTGCCAAGGTGAAACCCATCATACCAGTAAACAGCAAAAAGCCCTTCAATCCTTCGATCAGTGAATTCTATACCTAAATAAAATAATTATTGCTTTCATAAAATGTCTCTCTTTGCCACTGACAGAGTGTAAACCGAACCAGTATGTCCGGGAATAGCCTTTAAATAACCAAGGAGAGAGATCAAAATAAAAATAAATCTTGACCAGATTTATAGGTGGCACCTTGATTAGTTCTTGTTTTTTTTTTCTTCAAATAAGCAATACCTGAAAAAAATGAAAAGGGAATGTTGAGACCAGATACCTTGTAATAGATGGGGTTTCGCTGACATACAGGATGGCACAATGCCGAAAATCTAATGCTTGCCCATCGTTCGTGAGGCTTACCAGCAAAGTAGAGCCCAGAAAAAGAAAAGGGGATTTTTTTTCAGGATGTGGCATGGTGCAACCACTTGAATTTGAATGAACTATCATTTTTTTTTTAACTATGCTTCTTGAAGTTTTTGTTTGTTTGTTTGTTTTTGTTTTTAAATGTTGCAGCACTCTGTCATTTTTCTCCACACAACCAATCATTCATTGCTAATGGTAACGATTTTTTGACTCAAAAATTCTAGAGACCTGGGGTGCCTGGGTGGCTCAGTGGGTTAAAGCCTCTGCCTTCAGCTCAGGTCATGATCCCAGGGTCCTGGGATCGAGCCCTGCATCAGGCTCTCTGCTCAGTGGGGAGCCTGCTTCCTCCTCTCTCTCTCTCTTTGCCTGCCTCTCTGCCTACTTGTGATCTCTGTCTGTCAAATAAATAAATAAATAAAATCTTTTAAAAAAAAAAACCTCTCCACAAACATGTAAAAAAAAAAAAAATTCTAGAGACACCGGGGTGGCTCAGTCAGTTAAGCATCTGCCTTCTGCCCAGGTCATGATCCGAGGGTCCTAGGACCGAGCCCCACATCGGGCTCCAGAAGGCTGCTTCTCCCTCTGCCTGCAGCTCTCCCTCCTTGCGCTCTTTCTCTCTGACAAATAAATAAATAAAGTCTTTTGAAAAAAACATTCTAATGTTAAAATCCGATGTAGTTCATTCAGACATAATTCCGGCACTGGCTAACGAGAAGGCATAGCCTGTAAGAATTTAACGATGCACAACGTGATGCAACCGGACTCATCTGCCCACTAAGCCATCACTTCCCTTTGGCACCCTACATCATTAGTAGAAACATCAGTCAATAAAACTAGGGATTATCGTTTTTAAAAGAGTAAAGTCTCCTTTTTCTATAAACCACCTTTTTCATGAAAACTTCTTTATTTCCCTCAGGCAGCCCTTGATCGAAGATGTATTTGGCTAGTTGAATAAAAATACCTGTTAAAGGAAAGAAGGTTCCCATCAAAGCTGTTGAAATCTGATTTCATTTCAGATTCTATAACTAATGTTGTTTTTTGTTTAAATAGATTTTGTCTGTCAATTTCCAGGCCTGCTGTGCCATCAGCCTGTAAGGACCGCTGTGGTCAACACGGGGGTTGTAGCAGCAAATTTTATTATGGACTGGTAATTGAATTGAACAGGTTTACATTTGAATAGATTTACTACATCATGATCCCTGACATACTGCACGGGACCGAAATCCCTCTCCATCCATAAAGATACATTTAAGACAGTATCACTCTCTCCAGGCTGAGGAGGCCAGTCTTGAGCCAAGGAGATGGCCAAACATAATTGTGTATTTATATGCAGGGTGCAGTGCAATATTTCACGACATTTTTAAGTACAAAAGAAAAGGAATATTCCGTATTTACTCATAGCCATCCTTTTGCAGGGAGGGGCTTAGAGAACTGGCATTTTCCCATCAAAGTGGGCATAAGAAGTAAAGGAAAATAAATTATTGTTGGAGTATATCAGCAACAGCAGCAATTCCCTTGAAAACAGACCCTCTAAAGGCTTGATAACAGCAACTGAAGAGGTGTGAATTACAGATAAGCACCGGCCCATTTCTTTCACCAATATTGTTTAATTAAACACAGTTCACCCCTCCTGAGTCACTCTATCCGCCTTCCAGAGTGCTCCTGCTTAAAAACCACACTGAGGGAAATTATTTAAGGGACACTTTATTTCTGTTTTCACTTCATCCATAAACCTAGGAGTGCAAAGAGGTGAAAAAATCGTAGTAGTAAAATTAAACTAGTCAAAGAAATTCTATCAACCTGTAAATGGAAACACATCTCCACGTACTTTAGTTTTTGAAAATAAAATCCACATCTAGGACACATCCAGCCAAAGTGCTAACTGATCTATTACTTTTATAACACTTTAAAAAATGGATTTGTTCTTTGAACATTATTCCTCGACTCCCAACTTCTAATTAACCATTTCTGAATGAGCTTTAAGTTCCGTGTGAGTCTGTCTCTACACCTCAACTAAGTGGCAATATAATGACCGGAAATGGACCATCAGTTACTTCTCACGTTACTGTGAAGGAGGTTTTGTTTGTTATCTGCGCTAGGATTTAAGGCAATTACCAGGATAAAGTTTCAAACTTTCAAACTCAAAAGGAGTAAGCTGTCACCATCATTCTAACTCAAAGGAAAATTCCTTGTCTTGTGGGTTGGGTCATTATGGTTGGGTTTTTATACATATTTCTTCCTTTATCAAAACTCTCCCACTGGCTTTTCCATGTCCGTTTTCTCGAGCAAGAACAACCATATTTGACTTTCTCACTGCCCCACCGCTAGAGCCTAGACTCGTGCCTGGCACACAGGAGTAATGTAATAAATATTTAGCAAGTGGATTATAAATGTAAAATATATCAACCATGAAAAATCCTAATGGTGCCAAAGGCTGTACAGAGGAAAGAGTATTGTATTCATACGCGCCCTCCTCGCTGCACTCATAGTGTCACACTGTCCCCAATCCTTGTTCATCACACTTCCACCTCTCCACGTCCAGTCCAGCACGAAGCACACATTTCCCTCGTACCATTCTTTTTCCTTTTTCTCTCTACAGATATTTTAATATGAATGATTAAAATAGACAAGGTTATACATTTTTAATACAAATACAAATTCTTATATAAAAATAAACTCATATAGACACTGAATCATACAACTAGTGAACTTGGACTTTACTTTTTTATTATTATTTTTTTACTTGACAATATATCTTGTGTGATGTTTTTATAAGGCTTTAATGATAAAGTCATACACTCTTTGTTTATAGCCTTCCCCCACCCCCGCAACCCCACTCCAGGGAAAGAGGAGAGGCAAAGATAAGAAGAGTTTGAGAGGGTCTTCTTTGTTCCTTGTCAAATGATGGGTTAGTTCTGAGCGGTCTAATAAAGGGTGGAGAAATGGGGTATGAATTCTACATCCCCCCCAAAATAAGTGATCCATTCACCTTTCTTGCATTAAGAACAAACCAGGAAAAATTATGAGATCTAGGAATGCCAATTCCTGGTTTGCTGAAGCTTTGGTTTGTTCTTAGGGAATAAACACTTGGATCTATTTGCATTTAGAAGTTAAAAAACAAGGGATCTCCAGTAAGACCAAATATATAAACTAATAGGGCCAACCCCATGATATGTCATGACTCAACAGAAGCAATACATTTAAATGTAGTTTGTAATTTGCCTAATTTTCTTTCAAACTTTTGTCACTTCATAAAATTATCATATTTATATTAAACTCTGGCAAATTTTCTGAAGAGAAAGAGATAGTAAAATCTAAAACCATAAAAAAAGAAACACACATCTACAAAAACAAACATACAGACAGGGATGCATTTAAAAACAAAAACAAAAAACCTACCCAGGCTTTCCAAAGAAAAGAATAACTTCTTCCTAGCTTCAAGCTAAAATGTTAGTTTCCTTGGACATGCTGACATATACAAATATTTCAGGACCTTGGATATGGATGGAAGAATTCAGTGAATTCTAAAATCTGACCCTCTGCTTGGTTCTTGGCTCTACCACTTGTGAGCTGTGTGAGCTCAAGCCATAACTGAATCCATGGTCACTGTTATTATTCTGAGTTTGTTGATGTTTCCCCTGAGTGAAAGCAACAATTTTAGTATCATTATTACAAGCTTTTTAGAAAAGAACCTAAGTTCAAAGGATAAGATTGGAAAAAAATAAAGAGTGTATTAAACCTAATATTCCTTTTTTTAAGAAAGTGGTGACAATAAGAAATGATGGGTCTGTTAATTAGCTCCACTGTGGCAATGATCTTACAATACATATGTATATCAAAACTTCAAGTCATACACCTTAAATATACACAATTCTTATTTGTCAATTACATCTTAGCAATGGTGGAGGAGAAAATCTCCCTGCAAACTTAGAAATGAGAAGAAACACGAAAAGACAAGGACTAGCCTCTTGGTGTCCTTCGTCCTTTGCCTTCTGCAACTCGTAAAGATGAAAAGAGTCAGAATTACCAAGCATACCCGGTGCGTTTAGCTGCACATCAGATGTTTTCTACCTTGTCCCTTCCTGTTGATATCATGCAGTTAGCCAGGACATATCGGAAAACTCAGGCATAAAGATGTATTCTGCCATCGGATTCGGAGTGCTTACTGTGACCTGATCTTTTTCCGGTTTTCCCTAGTGTCTCCATCATTCCCTGCACGCGCCCCTCCCCCATCCCCAACCGAAAGCACAGGCCCCCGGCCACACGCCTTACCTTCCTTCAGCATGCCCACTTTCAAACACTTCATGAAGCGGCAAGCCTGGCAGGACTTACGTCTGCGCTTGGTGATTTCACATTCATTCGTGGCAGGGCAGCTGTATTCTATATTACCTAAAACACAGGGTTGGAAGAAAAGCAGTTAGATTCGCAAGATCCAGGAAACGTGAGCATCCCAAAGGCAATGCCTACTCTGCTCCGTCCGCCTCCCTTCTCAAAAGGACAAGTCACATGAGACTCGTTAGGATGTCACAAACATCACGAAGCTGGACATTCTGTGGCAACCGCCTAAGACACACCGAATAGGGGCACCTGGGTGGCTCAGTCAGTGAAGGGTCTGACTCTTGACTTTGGTTCGAATCATGATCTGAGACTTGAGATCGAGCCCCATGCTTCAGACTCCCTCTCCCTCTCCCTCTGCCCCTCCCCCCGCCTCTCTCTCTCTCCCCCCCCCAGGGGGGGAAAAAAAAAAGCACGAATCTTTAGAAGATACATGGTAAAAGATCTCAAAAGATCAAGTTTAAAGTTAGCCTTTAGGGCGCCTGGGTGGCTCAGTTGGTTAAGGGACTGCCTTCGGCCCAAGTCAGGATCCTTGAGTCCCGGGATCGAGTCCCGCATCGGGCTCCCAGCTCCATGGGGAGTCGGCTTCTCCCTCTGACCTTCTCCCCTCTCATGCTCTCTCTCACTCTCTCTCTCTCTCAAGTAAATAAAGTCTTTAAAAATAAATAAATAAATGTTTATAAAAAATAAAAAATTTAAAAAAATTTTTTAAAAAGCAGCTCAAACATTCAAGATAACTAATCTAATCTCTAAACTAGAGGAGGGATGTTTTTTCTTAATACTGTAATAAAAAAAGCTGCCGTCATATTTAAAATAAATAAATAAATAAATAAAGTTAGCCTTTAAAACATTATGCTTAGTCTACCCATGCAAAATAACAATCTTCCAGAATTTTAGAATCCCAAAGAAATTTCAAAGCAAATTATTTCCATAAAAGCATGAACATCAAAATCATACTCTTGTATCATCAGTCTTGGATTTCTATTGGTTACTAATATCCCAATGTATCAGGCTTATTGTCCTTGTGACACTAAGCAGCATAAACCCCGCTGTGAAAAATGATCAGCAGGCTAATCTGGGCCCCGACAGTAAGCTCCTAGAGGGCAGGGACGTTAATGACATGGTTCTCCTGGCCACGCTTACCCAGGCCTTACAACATAGTTCTCTGCTGAGTAAACGTTTATTGAGGACCAGGAGGACAACGACGACGCTGTTTGTTACATTTGCATAAGGAATTCCAAACACCCAAGCTCCAAGGAAGTATTATAAACAAAAATAATACTACAAATAATGCTACTAAACGGTATTTTTAATGTCAGAGTTGACGTTACTTACGGTCCTACGTACACATCTGAAGCGATACATATGTAGCCAGAAGAAGATCCAAACTTTAACTTGAAATTCTTTCTCAATTAATGCCAATGACAGTGTGTGGGATGTGCTCTAGGACTGCGTACAGCTTTGTAAAGAAGCTGCCTTTAAAATAAAGCCTCTCTCCCCTATCAGCTCTGTCACACAGTGCTTGAAGGTCTTTCCTTACTTCCTAACCCTTTCCCCTTGTGATTAAGTGCATTAGTATCTTAATGAAAATGCATTCTGTTTATTGCCCTCTTGGGAAGGGGGAGGTCATCACACCAAATGCATAAATTGTCATCAGAGACGGTCCGAGCATAATTGCAATTTTGCTGCTCCATGTTTGCAAGACTCAGGGTCCGTCTAAGTCCCCTGAAACATGCACAGATTCTAGTAATTAGCATAGAGTCTGCCTGGGACCACAGCATTGATGAAATATTTCAGAGTTAATCACACTTTGTAAACACTGATTTATATTGACTACCTTTCTCCAGACTGATGTCTCCTCATTAAATATCACATTAGTGGATTGCAGGATTGTACCAAGACTCAACTACTCAGCAACTGCTAATCCAACAGGAAGTAATACCTAACCACTTATAACTACTGCAAATTGGTTAAGTATGCATGACTGAAATATCTGTTTTTTAAAAAACTGTGCATTATAACTTCAGATAAGCCTATCAAAATTATTTGGCTCACTTAGCATTCTGACTCAGGGCATGTATAATAATAAAAGCAACTATTTTTTAACATAAGAGGTTAAATAATAAGATAATTATTAATTGCATCAACAGAGGCACACACCATCACCTTCTTCGGGGATGTTACTAATACCCAAAAAATTAAGGATAAGTCAAAGGGAAGCAGCCTGGCTGGGTCATGGCTGAGAATAAAAGGATTTAGAGTTGAACTTTAGATGAACCATTTTTCACTGCTGAGTTTCTTTAACCATCACTGAAAATGTATTTCCCATCCAGGGAGTGTTGCTAGTAATTTCCTAGGGGTTAATTAGTATTCTACTACCAGAACTTTCCACTCCACTTACCTCTTCCTAGTCTTATTTAAAAAGAAACTCAGTCTTTGCTTTCTTACTAAGAGATGAACAATAACTAGTTAGGGGGAAAAAAATGGCTTCCAAATAGCATTTCGTGCCCCTTTTTGCCTGGAAAGCCAGTATGAAGTCCTCACTTTGCTTATTTTCCAGTACTAAAGCATGACCCACATTTTTAAGCCAACATTGGAAACTTCTACCAGGGTGACCCACTATCTCCCTCCCACCCCACAAAAAAAATCAGCTTTCATTTCAGACTGGTTCCTCTTCCTCTGAAAATTCTATGCTCAGCCTCCATGAGAACACACTTCTGACAGGAACCTGGATCAGGCCTGTGTAAACTCACACCTGGACTAAACAGTTATCTCCTAACTGGATTTTGTGCCTCCATTCCATTCCCCCTGGAATCCAGACTGCGTACCTCTTCTGAGGACAGCTTAATTTTAAAAACAAACAAACAAACAAACAAACAAAAATCAAAAACAAAACAAACAAACAAAAAAAAACCTTAATTTAAAAAAATCACTACTTCTATGGTCCATTGAATTAAATACAGACTATTAGATCAGCAAACAAAATCGCCACTCCAATATGACACCCATCTACTTATCTAGCAATATTACAATTATCACCTTATATGAACTTTCTGAGGCAGCCAAGTCAATTTATTCATTTTTTGCTGTGTCCTTCAGACTTCCCTCTGAGAATGATCTATCTTTACCCCTCTTTTCTTCTTAAAATTACTTCCAAGGCTCACTGTTCAACTCAAATTCCATCCAAATTTTTCATGAAAACCTCTCAGACCATCATAGCAGAAAATGAGTTCTCGGTTCCATATCTTTTTGTGTACTCTCATCACATACAGACACACTGGATCTTGTCATACCTTTTTTGCAAGCATATTACCCATTAGATGGTAAGATCCTAGAGGCAAGGACCATTTCTTATATAGTAGAAAAATCTTCCTCCAAAAGGTAGTAAATAAAAATTGTATGCTTCAAAAAAAGTTGTATTTCCTTGATATCTCAAGGTCATTGCTATGAACACCAATTATGATGCTATAATGTAGTAATGTCCACAAGGTGAAGGAGCCAGCTGTCCCATCAGGAAGCAATATTAAGAACACTAGGAAAACAATTCCACAAATGAAAAAAAAAAGTATTAGGAAGCCTAATTAATTTTTCAAAACCTTGAAAAGTAGCTTTGACAAAAATGGAAATGCAAGGTAAAACAGAAAGAGATCATTGAAGGGAAAACAAAACAAAACAAAAAAATCAAAGCCTTCTGGGGAGCAAAATGTGAAAATAAAAAAAAAAGACGTAAGAGACTTTAAAGAAGATAAAGTGCATCTTGATATGAATAGGATAAGAATAAAAGGAAAATAAAACATGAAAATGTTTTAAAACATGAAAAAACAGACAGAGGGCACTAAGAGGGTTAATTTTTATCTTGTTACAGTACTTAATGTTACTTACAAAGTAGATGTTCTCAGAACTGGAGCCACATTGGAGAAAATATTTAGGAGCGATGAAATGATAATAGCTAAATCTATGAATGACTCGTCTAAGAATGATTATATAAGGATTTTAAATTCAAAAAACAGAAGGAAAATTGTACGATTACCACCTGAGAGCTTCAGATCACATACAAAGAAGTACCCTAGTTTCCTTTCTAACCATCACATTCCAGAATTCTTCAAAGACAAAAGGAAACATAAAGGCAGAGAAATTTTTTAATAGTGCCTCAGAATGAACTCCTGAGGGAGAGCCTTTGTCTTATTCATTCCTTGATCCTTGGTGCTGATCCAGGAGCCTGGAATTGTGGATCATGTGCTTGGGTTCAGAGAAGTCCACAGTTTTACAGAGGAGAGAAGACATGTAAGCAAGGAACAATACAATTTAATGTGGGGGGCAATGGTTCTGGATTCACAACCAGCACGCACATACACACATATGCATTCCCACAAATGAAGACATTATGCCTAAGAAAGTCAAGCAAGGGGTGCCTGGGTGGCTCAGATGGTTAAGCTCTGCCTTTGGTTCAGGTCATGATCTCCAGGTCCTGGGATCGAGCCCTATGTCGGGCTCGGAGCTCAGCAGGAACCTGCTTCTCCCTCTCTCTTTGACTCTCCCCCTGCTTGTGTGCTTCCTCTCTCTAAGGAATAAATGAAATCTTTAAAATAATAAAAAAAGTAAAGTCAATGAATTTTCAACCTAGGAGTGGAATGATTGAACTATGTTGTGAAAAATGAATAAGTAACTACATTGAGGTAAGGAACCTTCCCAAAACTACAGGCAACAAAACATGTTTTGTAAAAATTTCACTGTGAATGGATGGAAATTATAGCGGCCTTGAATGTTTTCACAAATGATATATTTTCAGCTTAAGTGTATAGAAATTGTTTACGATGAATTAGGTATCCTCCAGCCAAATTTCAATAAATTAGTTGTGACATACATGAGTGATAACCTTGATTTCACTAAGTAACACTGGTTTATATCTTGAAAAACAAATCAACATTATTCTAAAGAACTTATGTGCTGGAGGAAAACCTCTATCATTTCAAAGCCCTCCCATTGAGTTACTTAGTTCATCGTTGCTGGCTATGATCGCCAACCCAACAAAGTGTTTGATCCCCGTTAGAGTCTACACAGATTCTGCCCTTGAACTATCTTCCCTGGTGCTTTTTCTATGCAACAACAACAACAACAAAATAACCATTTTAACCTAAAAATGTGTGGCCCCAAGCACCTGGATAATAATGTTACATCTGTTTTGGTACCGGCTCAAAGACATGACTCCCAGGAGACCACCTGATCTCTACGGGGTCCTTGTTTTTCTTAGATTCACGAAAAGTGGAAACTATACAACAGCCATAGCAACGGTGGGCACCTGAAATGTGAACACTGGACAGTCCATCAGGAGGATACAGAAGTTATTGTTCATAAGCCAAGGATCCTCATTTCACACACGGAGTTTTCTTGGGTCACAGCTTGCGATTTCCTGGGACACATTGGTTAGACGGCACCAGGGACTGAATTAGGCAGCTACTGACGACAGGACTGGATTCTTCCCAGTTTTGTCAAGAGCTGGGGAAGCGAGCTCTGTTGCAGAGGGAACCAGATGAACAGGGAAACTCTGGGTTTTTAAAGCAGGCTGACAAGAATGACGGAGCAATTTATAATATCTCCTGGCAGCTTCTCAGAAAGTCTTGGGCTCTGATTACTTCTTTCAGACTCTTTTGTACAATTAGTTTGTAGGCAATATAATTTTCTCACTTACCGCTTAATAGAATCTTGCAGCTAGCTGGGGAGGGAATAACAGGGTGTATGTGAGGTTCCAGCCTGCAGTGCCAGTGGATAATTTGTATATTCCTTTCAGTCACTTAATGGACTTTTACAGTTTGGCAGTAAAAGGGCTGAATGATGTAAATTAGCATGGCATCAAAATAAAAATATATGTCAAATCCTTACTCCCAACGCACATCACTCATACACGGGAATGATGCGTTTGGCTTTATGTCGTGCCTAAGAGTCGTCCTCCTTTTCATGCGTACAGACATCATCATTGTAAAACCCATTGGAAAGCATTTGTATATTTCCCCCAATTGTTTTAATTTTGTTAACAGAACCAAATGGCTTGAGATGACCCACAGGGCACTCCAAGTGGGGTTTATCCCATTGTTTTCCAACATTAAGTGATTTTAAAATAATGGCATTTGGCTCGGTACACAATTACAGAGCACAGAGCGTTAAAAACATGCAGCCAATAACCTGTAGTATTTTTGCTTTAAATGATCAAAAATATAAGAAAAAGAAAGAAAACCCACTACTGTTTCGTAGTAAAGGTTTTTCCATACAGCGATACGACTTCCCTTTCATTCCTTTCTCTTTCTTGTTTGTGTTTGTTTTTGTTTTTGTTTTTCTCTGTCTTGTTATTAATGCTAGGTTTTTCCTTATTACTTTCTGCCCATTCTACCTGAAATTGAAATTGTCTCTTTAACTGGGATTCTGTAATATGGAACAAAAACTGATTATATATCTCTAGCAAAAAAGTCATAGTCCCATCAAGGGACAGACTTTTTAAGTTTTTACAAAGAATCCCAAGTTAGACTTCAAAATAAGTTACCTAAGGACACTAAAACCTGTTCCCAAGGGATTGCTCTGATACTTTTTAAAGCTCCCTTTAAAACCTGTCACTAGAGTCACTTTATAAAAGGGGGTACAGTCCAAATACATTTCAATCATAATCCCTTAAAACATCTGACCACCTTCTTTATCACAAGACATGCAGCCAAATGAGGTCTGTCCATTATTAAATTTCACATTTACCTTCAAATTTCAAAGATCTCCGATCACTGGTGACATTTTGAGAACCTGCCTCAAGCTCTAAAAGAGGATGCCCAAAAGTATGAGAAGGAGTGGTGGAGTCAGGCCCCCAAAGGGGAGGCAAGTCCCCTGTGACATGGAGCCTGTGGCGTCCTGAGGTAGGAGGAAAGGAGCGTCACTGCCAGTTCACGGTCACATCCAGCTCTTAGCAAAGCAATTTCACACACAGGATGAGGCCAGAGTCAAATGTTCTTTGCCTTTTTGCTGCCCTTCTACTTTCTAAAAATATGAGATGGAAGATAGGGTATAGCAAGTCTTTTTGATCTTTGGTTCTTTCATGTTCTAAAGGATTAAATTCAGAGAATCACAGAGTATACAAGAGCCGTAATAGTATTGCAATACTATAGTACTATAGTATCACAATGAGGCTCAGGCTTAGTTCCCACATGCAAAGAGATGTCAACTTGTCTTTAAGCATGAAAAGAACAGAAGGAAACTTACAAGCAGGCAGGCTCATACAGTCCGAGCACTGTCTACTGGAGACTGTGGACTGTCTACTTGGACTGGAGACCAAGACCATATGCTCTGGTTTCATCATCCAGTGATGTGTATTGGGTGAGCCACTGAGCTTATAGTAGGTACCAACCATCTCTCTCGATGATATATCTAACCACAAGATTGTACTGACCTTTGAATTAAACTAAAAATAGATTAGCAGGGGAGGCATCTAGGTAGATCAGTCCATTAAGCAGCTGACTCTTCATTCCGGCTCAGGTCACGATCTCAGGGTTGTGAGACTGAGCCCCACATCAGGCTCCACACTGACCATGGAACCTGCTTAAGATTCTCTCTCTCTCCCTCTTCCTCCCCCACCAACTCATGTCCTCGCTCTCTCTCTCTCTCTCTCTTAAAAAAAAAATAAAAAATAAAAAATAGACTGGCAGGAAAACAGTGTTGTAAAATGGAGGTGAAATTATTCAGCCTTTTTTTTTTTTCCAGGTTAAACAAAACATATCCTACACCTTAGTTTCCCTCAAATTTGTAAACATGGACATTCCTTTATTGCCTTAATTCCACAACTGTTGAGTCAATACTAGGCCCTATGCATATTCATCTCAAATGAAAGGTGGAAAAAAATATTGTATGCCCATTGCATGTCCTTCCTTCACATACTACTTGCATAGGGTTTAGAAAGACACCTGGAAATGAATGAGTAAAGGCAGAGGAGAAGAGAAATGGTAGGTGAAGGTCCAAATTAGAGCTCTGCCATTCATTAGCCGTGTGAACTTGAACTAGTTGCTTTACCTTTACTACTCTAGGATTACTAAAATATAAAAAAGGAACAATTATGTGTACTTTGTACATGAATTACATGAACTATAGAAAATGAAATCATAGGTCATGTTGTTCACCCTTCTGAAAACAGAACGGAGAGACATTGTAAGATGTCACCCATTACTAAATACTTTCACTCTAAGACCTAAACCTGAGTTTGGGAATATTACAAAACAACCTTCCTCAGTTTATGCAAGAGTGTGAAAATGAACGTGCCATTCACCCAGAGAAGCCGAAGGAAAATTTTGCCTTGCCAACAATTCCACTATACATGGCTATATTTTATAGATATTGGGAGGAAAGGAAGAAAGATAATAGCTGAAGTCATTTTTTTTTTAAAGCACAAAATTGTCTAAGAAGTGAATTTCTGAGACATCAACCACAGCTCCTTGCACGCACTTCCTGTCTCTCCACCAGAGCTCCCACTATGTCTTACTGGGCGTAATCTGATTATAATCGAGGGCAAGGATTTGCCAAGCCCTTCCAAATCCCACCTCGGCTTTATCCCTTCCCACAGTCTTAGGTCAGTTTCTACCTCTATCTCAAGTCCACTCCCTTTTCTGACACGTACCCTGAATTACTCCAAATTCCTAGAAAGCAGCATTATCGTTCCTGCTGGTCTGCTTCATGTGCCTCCTTGGTCGTGTTTTCAACGAAGCTTGCCCAGAGCCCACCAGGCCAAGTCCTCATGGGTGTAACTAATTCATCTCTCACTCATCTGCAGGTGGGTCTTTCTCTTAGAACTCAACATACTTTATTGTTTGTGTCTACTGAATAAGCCTCTTCCTGTTCCAACTGTACATTCCTTGAGGATAGGAACTTAACACCCCTCAGAATTCCTTGTGTCCATAAGAAGGTGTGGTCAAGTCAATGACCCACAGGAAGCCACTCATGACCTGTCAACTTGATTTTTAGTGATCCTATTCCTCGTTCCCTCATTCTAATATTTAGCCCCAAATTATTCACCAAAAAAAGCTACGTATAGTGAATGAGAGAGAATAAAACTGAGAGGAATCTACCGACAACATATCATTGGGTATTAAGCAATACAAACCTAAAGGATATTAGACTTTGAGAAAAACCTAATTTCCAGTTGGTTCAGCCTCCTTGTTTATAAATATCACAGACATGTAAATATGTACTGATTGATTAACCTATGATCGCTGGAACTTCCTTACAAAGATATGGATGAGTTAATTGCAAAAAAAGGAAAAAAAAAGACTAAAACTCAAACATTGGAGCATCTGGGTGGCTCAGTCAGTTTAGCATCTGCCTTTGACGTGGGTTGTGATCTAGGGGTCCTGAAATAAGCCCTGCATCTGGGTTCCCTGCTCAGTGGGGGGACTGCTTCTCCCTCTTCCTCTGCCCCTCCCCCGGCTGCTCTTGCTCTCTTTCTCTCTCAGATAAAAAAATAAAATAAAATCCTAAAAAAAATAAAAAATAAAAGAACTCAAACTCAAATATCCCGACATCCAGTCCAATGGTCCCTAGATGCACCCATTAAAATTTCATATCAATGCCTCTAATTAACACTAAGTGTGAGGCACTACTTTATGTGTTTTACAGATATGAAACCCATTTGGCAGATGAGAGAATCAAGGCACTGAGGCAAGAGGTAACATACGCAGAATCACATAGCTAACATGTGCCTGAGCCAGAATGTGAACCCAGGCACTCTGGATCCAACGTCCGTGCTCTTAACTATGATGCAATGCTGCTGGACTCCAGTCTTTCAAAAGTAATTTACTGAGTGCTGTTTGGAATAGAAATTTAAAAAATGAAATTCCTATCTTCTGAGAGGGTGCTTTGTGTAGCTGTCATTGTTGCTATTGTTGCTGGTTGGAAAGGAAATCTTGATGCCTTGGAGCGGTCAGGTAAGCGTGGGTCTTGGCATTGTCTTTTGCTGTTGTCAGACTTACGGTACAAGGGCAGCTGTGGGACAGGATAGGGTTGCTTTTGGGGAATGGAATCTCTCAACACCTCAAAAAGAAATCCCTCAACTTGTCTCTGTACCACTATGGTTTGTGGCCAGTTTAATTCCACAGAAACCAAACAGACCATGTCACCAAAGCAACAGGTGTCAGGTTGTAAACAATGTATTTTAAAGATCCCACAATAAGGCTATTGTTCATGATAGGAGAAAAAAGGAATCCATATTCGGCAGGGTGTGGTCTGAAATGCATTCAAGAAGGGAGTAAGCGTATAATAAAAACACACTCACTGAGAAGATGATGGAGAATACAAATGTCTCTCATCCAGGGTAACGAGAAATTCAATATTTTTTCGCTTTGATGTGATGACATCTTCTTGGAAAGGGCAACTAGGTCTTCTGCAGATCCTATGTGATATGGACAGCCAAAACATCTCTGTTTTTAAGCTCCAAGAGAGGAGGGATGGTGTCACAGGAGTATTTATAAAAAAGCTCAAAGAATACCCCTGCCACAAGGAAGATGTTCTACTTGAGCCTACGTGCTAGGCTTGGTATTCAACATCAACTTGTACATGTTCTTTCTCTACCTACATATTTGAAACAACTTTGAGGAGTTTCCTTATCTGTTTAACACATAGGACTAAGGGGCATCTGGGTGGGTCAGTGCATTGAGGTGTCTGCCTTCAGCTCAGGTCATGATCTCAGGATCCTAGGATAGAGCCCGGCGTCGGGCTCTCTGCTCAGCAGGGAGCTGCTTCCCTTCCTCTCTCTCTGCCTGCCTCTCTGCCTACTTGTGATCTCTGTCTGTCAAATAAATAAATAAAATCTTAAAAACAGAAACACATAGGACTAAAACCAAGAAAGAGAAAATTTAACAAAGATGGAGAGGAGAAGGGAGCTGAGGGAAATTGGAAGGGGAGGTGAACCATGAGAGACTACGGACTCTGAAAAACAACCTGAGGGTTTTGAAGGGGCGGGGGGTGGGAGGTTGGGGGAGCCAGGTGGTGGGTATTAGGGCACGGATTGCATGGAGCACTGGGTGTGGTGCAAAAACAATGAATACTGTTACGCTGAAAAGAAATAAAAATAAATAAATAAAATTAAAAAAAAAAAAGAAATGCACGTTAGACAGTGGCAGTTCTCAAATGCTACAAGCAGTCCATATGACAAGTATAAAGGCATTAGGATCATATCCTATGTGACAAAGCACCTGCCCCTTCTTTAAGTTTTTTAATTTTTTTTAAATAATCACACCCAAGGTGAGGCTCAATAAAACTCATGACCCCAAGATCAAGAGTCACTTGTTCTTCCAACTGAGCCAGCCAGATGCTCCAAAAGCACCTGACTCTTAAACAAAATTATGACTTCAGAGCAATCCTGAAGTGGTCCTTGTACATTCCACAAGTGAGAGCAAGCACATCTTTTTCTAATATTGTCTTCAAAGCTTCTGTTCTCGAACGCCATCGATGTGCCAAGAACTTTGTTAGAAATGAGATACTGGTATGAGAGACTTCCTTCTTTCAAGATCAAGTTGATGTATTCAACAGTATCTATCTGTGTCCTCCAACACTGGTACAGATTTGGGGAAATCCTGTGGGACACTGTGACGGTACCTGCTCTGTACTTCAACTGTAGGAAGCACTAGAACAATGATGGTAAGACAGGAGTCGAACTGGATTCAAGTGCTGGTTCAACAATTTTCTGTAGGAGTCAGAGCAAGCTTTTTGAAGTTACCTTCTTCAGGAATGACATGGTAATGGCTGCACCCATTTATCTTTATGGCATGGCTGTGAAAATCAAACGAGATTTCAAGATTTCAAGACAGATTTTAAGATGCTGAGCAGAGCGCCTGACACAGAAGAACACTGATTCCCAGCAAGAATTACAACATTACGATTACACTCGGGAAGGGGGTTCGGGAAGCAGAAGAGCTCAGGGAGTCCTGTAAGTGGAGGAGCCAGTGCTCAGGGCAGAGGGGAGGAAATGCGAGGCAGAGAATTTCTTCCCGCCTGCTACAAGGAAGCCGAAAGGCATAGACTTCATGTCCACATCACAGGCACATTATAAGAATTACAAGCAAACAGATATTCAAAAGACCATAACCACTAATTACCCCAAGGGCCAGGGAGCTCAAATGGGGCTGCTGACTGGGAACGGAGGAAAACAAGGAACACCCAGATAAGAACCACGAAAACTCCCAATAGGTAGCATTTGTGCCTAAAGGTTTTCCTCTCTGAAACAAAACCCGTGCACTTGACCATCTGGTATGATAGGGACTGCAGGGAAGTGCCTGGCATTTCCTCAGAGATGACGAGCATAAGGAAAAACGTAACAGGGGAGAGTGGAGGTCTCCTGTGTGCTGATGGGCCAGGAGAGGTGGGTCAGGCAGCGCCTCCTCCAAGGGGATACCCGCTCAGCTCTCACTCCTTCACGGAACAGTAGAGGTGAACCAGTTTTTTCCTTAAAGGCCCACATAGGTAAATATTCCAGCTTCGAAGGTCATTCAGTCTCTACTGTGACTCCCAGCAATCCCACAGAGGTATAAAAGCAGCCATTTGACAACACAAGAAAGGGCGTGGTGATTGTGTTCCAATAGAACTTTCTTTAGCAAAATGATTCTGGCACTGGGCCTTGGTTTACAGAGCTCTGGTCTAAAAACATATGGACGAAAGGCTGCGATGCTACAAAACACTTCACAGTCTTTCCCATTATTTCCTTTCTTCCTTCCAATCCTGTAAAGTAGCTTCCTACAAGTTAGGTGCAGACATTACAAAAGAAATCTTAGCAAATTGGTAACATCCCAGAAGAACAAATGGAAGAAGGCGTTGGAGGGCTTTCACTTTAAATATCTGTAACATCTGAAATGGTTCTCCATATAAAGCATAATCGGAAGCCTCTGGGGGACAGTGAGGGTGTTCCAGAAGCGAGGAGGTGCCTTGGGAGTACTGAAGATGCTTTGGAGGCAAAAGGAAAAGAAAAGGTGCAGTCAAGGACAAAATCTCCGCTAGATTCATTCCTTTGAAGATTCTTGTACTTGCCTCTGATCTTCTTCAAATGAAAACTATGTTAATAGTTTGCACTGAAAAATGGATATCAGAATGTAGACTCGGCTCTGCTTTCCGATTCACTGTCAAGGAATGTTCACATTTCAGGCTCTAAATTCTAAATTAATCAAAAATTTCTGTGTATGAAATCCTCCTCTTTTTGTATTATTACTCGGCGGTGCCTATTTATTTCTTTATTATTTAGGCATTTGTTTATTTATGTATTTGTTTATTGGGGGAGGGGAAAAGGGAGAGGGAGAGAATCTCCATCAGGCTTCACACCCAGCAGGGTGCTGACATGGGGCTCGATCTCACAACCCTGAGATCACTACCTGAGTGGAAATCAAGAGTCAGATGCTTAACCGACTGAGCCACCCAGGTGCCCCTGAGCTATGCCTTTCTTAAAAAGTATATTAGAATACAGTTGTCTCATTAAGTTTGTTCAAACCAAAATAAAACAAGATTTAATCCCAAAGAATATAGTTTTTTCTTTAAAAATACAGATCTAAGGGCGCCTGGGTGGCTCAGTGGGTTAAAGCCTCTGCCTTCAGCTCAGGTCATGATTTCAGGGTCCTGGGATTGAGCCCAACATCAGGCTCAGCAGGGAGCCTGCTTCCCCCCTCTCTCTGCCTGCCTCTCTGCCTACTTGTGATCTCCGTCTATCAAATAAATAAATAAAAATCTTAAAAAAAAAAAAAAACAGATCTATTCAGATAATCCCACTCCCCTTCTTCTGACCAGTACTCATCGTAATAAAAAAAGAGTTGCCCTCTGTTGCAGTCACAAAGTTTATACAAGAGGACAATCACCGTCACATCAAACCAAGAGAATAAATAAGCTTCGTTCCTTCTAAAATTAAGAATTAAAGAGTCAGGGAGGTGTTACCAGTGGTGAGTGTGGAGGTACATTTTTGGGATCAACCTGAAACTAACAACTAAAAATCCAGCAGCGAAATGAGTGTCGGAAGATAAAAATCCAGGGAACTGAGGTAGAAGACCGATACAATGGTACTGAAGAGCTCTACTCTCATACTTCATCTATGGGGGCGGCGGGGGGGGGGGGGGGGGT